>NW_027397084.1:19840232-19883682 GCF_003265705.2 Callorhinus ursinus
TATATATATATATATATATAATGGAATATTATGCAGCCATCAAAAATTGAAATTTTGCCATTTGCAACAACATGGATGGAACTAGAGGGTATTATGCTAAAGGAAGTAAGTCAATCCGAAAAAGACAGTTATCATATGATCTCGCTGATATGTGGAATTTGAGAAACAAGGCAGAGGATCCCAGGGGAAGGGAGGGAAAAATGAAACAAGATGAAACCAGAGAGGGAGACAAATCATAAGAGACTCTTAATCTCAGGAAACAAACTGAGGGTTGCTGGAGTGGTGGGGGGTGGGAGGGATGGGGTGGCTGGGTGATGGACACCTGGGAGGGTATGTGCTATGTTGAGCGTTGTGAATTGTGTAAGACTGATAATGATAAATCACAGAGCTGTATCCCTGAAACAAATAATACATTGTATGTTAATAAAAAATAATAATAAAAAATAAAATAAAATACTCTGCTAAACACAACAATAAGTGAAGGGGTTTAGATAAAACAACAGTAATAAAAGGCACTATATGAATACGTGTTAATCTGGGAAATGATGACTTGGAAGTCCATTATACTTTCTCTCTACTATGTATATGTTTGTACTTTAGCAAAATAAAAAGTTAAAATGAAATATACATGTATATGCTAGAACCACCTACATAATTGTCAAGGTACAGAGTAAAGATATATGTGCTAACAATAAAAAGGAAGAAGAGCTATTTTAAAAATATTTGCATGTAAATGCATTGAATATCTGTGATACAACCATCAGAAACCAGTTAAGATTGTCTCCTGAGAGGAAAACTGAGTGTCTGGATACCTGGCATGAGTGAGGGGCTATTCATTGCACCAAATAAAATATTAGGAACCATATGAATGTATTCTCTATTCAAAAACACATTAAAGGGGCGCCTCGTTGGCTCAGTTTGTTAAGGGACTGCCTTCAGCTCAGGTCATGATCCTGGAGTCCCGGGATTGAGTCCCACATCGGGCTCCTTGCTCAGCAGGGAGTCTGCTTCTCCCTCTGACCCTCCCCCCTCTCATGCTCTCTCTCTCTCATTCTCTCTCTCAAATAAATAAATACAATCTTAAAAAAAAACACATTAAAAATTAAGTTTCTGATAAAACAAGCATAGGGATGGGGCGCCTGGGTGGCTCAGTCCTTAAGTGTCTGCCTTCAGCTCAGGTCATGGGATCAAGCCCAGCATCAGGTTCCCTGCTCTGCAGGAAGCCGGCTACTCCCTCTCCCATTCCCCCTGCTTGTGTTCCCTCTCTCGCTGTTTCTCTCTCTGTCAAATAAATAAATAAAATCTTAAAAAAATAAAAGCATAGGGAATTCTTTAAAATGCCCACGAAAGTCTGCTCTTTAATGTAATAGGGATTTTGAACTTAAAATAAAAACTTAGGTATAAAGTCATTGATTGGACTGACAGTCTTCTTTATCTTAAGCAGTTACATAATACAAATACAAAATAAAACCCTTGAAAATTGTTGCTAATTTAGTCAAATTTTTTGTTGTTTCTAGAATATCTTATAGATATAAGGTGTTAAATTAATTAAATATCGTCTCTGACCACATATGTCATATAAACTAGTGGGGAAAATATATTTATTTAAAAAACATAAAATCAAATTCATAATTATATTATAATGATGCATTAAAATGAAATTCTAAGAGAAAATTATAATAAAGGGAGGGAGCTAGTGAAGATCTGATGAAATTACATTGGGTTTCATAAAATTAGGCAAAGAAAGGGGGAAAAGAGTGTTCAATACCAATCAAAGGGGCAAACTTAGAAATGCAGATTGAAAGCCAATGATGCTGGACCTTGTAAATCAAGCTATAGATTATCTATTTTCTTAAATGCAGAAGAAATTGCTAAAAGAATTTTTGAAGCCAGTTGATTTTGACAGACACACCTTAAAACTTCCAAGTGATAAGAAGTCCAGCTCTGTTTACTCTATATTAAGGCAATAATTGAAGTGATATATTAGATTGCAGGGACTGAAGATGACTAAATTTGAAATATATTCATAGGTAAAATCAGTAGGATCTAGTGATGATTGACACAGTGTTAAAATAAAATACAGTTAGGGAGCCTGGGTGGCTCAGTTGGTTAAGCGACTGCCTTCGGCTCAGGTCATGATCCTGGAGTCCCGGGATCGAGTCCCGCATCGGGCTCCCTGCTCAGCGGGGAGTCTGCTTCTCCCTCTGACCCTCTTCCCTCTCGTGCTGTCTCTCACTCTCTCTTTCTCAAGTAAATAAATAAAATCTTAAAAAAATAAATAAATAAAATAAAATATAGTTAGGTAGCTAGGACAATGACTGTTTTATGGCTTGGGCGATTACCCAATTGCCTGAAGAAAGCCCATCCAAAAGAAAATAGGCTGTTATGAGATATAGGGAAGACTAGAAGAAACAGGTTGGGGGAAGGGGAGAACTCAAATTATAACTAACTTTTGAAACTGTTGTCATCAATTTGGGTGTTTTGGTATCAAAACTTCACACTAGGAACAAATCCAACAGCAAAGAATGTTCCTACTCTTTTTTTCTCTCCTGCAGGAGCAGTAGATCTCGGTTTCATTACTGTCTGGCACGGACCTATCTCTTCATTTAGAATTATCTGATATGAAAATGAGCTCAGTGCACAGAAGGAGAGATTCAGACCAGGAAAACTGCCTCCCATATGGCAGGGTAGTGAATACTGTTAAGGAAAAAATGAGGAATATTATCACCTTTATCAGAAAATGACACACAAAATGTCTCAAATTCCCAATGTCAATTAACCTGTTTGTTCAATGTCATTAGCAATTATAATTTACTAAGCAATTCTCATTGTTCATTTGGAACATTTCTTTATTTAGCCCTTTAGAAGTCAGTTTTGAATTGGCATGTCACTTTGCCCCAGTAGATACCATGGAAACTGGGAAAGGCAGGCTAAAAGAAGATTATTTTAAAATTACCTCTAAACATAATTCTCTTTTATAAAAGTGTATGTATTTCTCCTTTAAACTGACACAAAACTGCTGACTGTTTTCTACATTATTTTGTAAAAATGGCATTTTCATTTCAAATGACTTTAACATTTAAGTAAGGTCACCTAAGAAATTTGTGGTAATGATTTAACATTAATATTTAAATTGATTCTAGCCGCAGATCAAGTTTTGACTTACGTTTAACTTTTTAAATGATAAAAACTTTAATTTATATCATACTTCTTGCTGCAGTTTATTCTCAGATTCTCTGTGCTAAAAACCACTCAGAGACGAGAAAGAGAAGTGCCAGTGTCACTGAGTCCTGAGCTAAACTGCAGGACTTTATTGTTAGGTTTCATTTCTCAGACCTCCAGAAAAGGGGTGTCTCAGGACTATGTTGGAAATTTATGTTCAGAGACCATTCCTTTTATCCATTCTGGGCAGTTATGGTTAGAACCCTAACCGTATCTATATAGAGATATGGTCTGCTTTCATAAATGCTGGATTAAGCTGTACAGTTAAGCTTGTTATTAATAATTACTGGCATAAATTCTGAAAAGAAATTGTTCTTCAGACTTGAGAAAATGATATATTAGGAATAATGACAAATGAACTGTTGTGGATCAAAACTATGCCAGCCAATTTGGAAATACTCATTCTGTGATTGTCATGTATTTCTAAGTGTATTGTATGTGTGTGTGTATTACAAATGAAAACTACTTTTAATCTGAGATTCATATTGTATAATATGTATGTATTCTTTTTTATTAGAGGATGGAAATAGTGGATATCAAGGTCAAGTATTCCTGGCCAATTGCATGAGGTACTAGAACAATGAAATAAATTAGTAATGTTTGTTAATCTTCTACTCTCTGCTTCTCTTGGCTAGTATCTGGTAATCTTGTGTGTCTTACCTTAGATATCTTTTATTTTAAGAAGATATCCCTAAACGCACATATATATATATATATATACACTAAAAGTTACACACTTTTAGTGAGTACAGCTATTACAGAACTCTATATTATAATGGCCTGTTTTATTTTTTGATTCTTTCTTTCTCATTAAGACTATTATAATATGGAAGGCAAGAAACATATCTTCTTTCCATTCAAAATATGGTACAATGCTATGGGTACACCAAAGCTTATTCTATATTTTCTTCCTGGACACACAAAAAATTATAGCTCTCATGTTGTAGAATGCATCCATGTGAATGATTCTGGGCGAGGATTGTTCAGTGACATTTTTCACTTCTGGTCTGGATCAGCAAATACCCTCCACCTTTCCTGATACAGCCACCATGAGAGATGTGTTGAGAAAACAAAACATTCATTAATCTAGGTTAGTAAGTAAACATGTAGAATGAGGGATTATATTACTTTTGTTTGCTAGTCACTGATATTTGGGGTTAATTTGTTTACCACAGCTCATTTTTACCTATCTTGAGTAATAGTGGCCTAAAAGCCTAGAAAAATGCTTGGCTTACAATATGTTAAAAGAAATAAATTGCCTGAATAAATGAACATATTTCCTCTTCTCAGCTGAAATTCCAAATGTCACTAACTTTGAAAATAGATTTTCATGTTGCATTGTTCCTATGGATCAAAGAAGCATCTTTTTCATTTTTATTCTTCATGATTTACTACACACAGTGCATACTGGTGTCAAGAACATTGAAGGATCTGAAATGTTAGCCTACTAAAAAGCTAACAACTTAGGCTGCTACAGTTTCATAAATGCTGGGAGAAGACATGAGTCTTCTGGGTCAGAGACAAATGACTTATTAATCACAACAACAAGCAGCATGCGTTTCAGGTTTGCCTTGGTTCTTCTTAACCCCAGTTCCCACAGAGTGATGCAGAGTGATGCAGGGGTTGCTGTAAAAGCAGTCAAATTGCATTACTTAGAGCTAAGAATAACCTAACCTTTTAAAATGGCTGCAAGCAAATTTGCTTGGTTGTTGTTCCTGTCAACAAACAAATCTATCCTCTGCTTTTGAAGGAGACACTGCATCTGTCTTCTAAGGATGCGCAATATGCAAGCATCCTTGAAAATGTAACTTGGAACAAGAGTTATCAAAATGCCTCTGCATGGAAGACACATAGAAAGAAACACAAGAGAGTTATAGTAATTTGTCTGCCAGTAATTGAGAATACACATAATTAAGGAGTTAATCTTTTCAAGGGATTGGTGGACTATGTATTCCCATCAAAACATTTTTCACATTCTCATTTAGTTGTTCAATAGTTATTTCTTGAGACACTTTTTTATTAACAAGTACAGGGTTTGGTGCTTAATATAATTTTAACTACTCAAAGTATGTAATGCTTTCATAGATGATATTCTTAGAAGAAAGATTAAGAATTCCAAATACGTCAGATTGGTAATGATTTAAAATTAATATATATTATAAAAAGAAGAAATAACAATACCTAATGTTATTGACACTTTCTGGCTTCCAAGTGGACTTTAATGGATTATGCCTTTCATGAACAATAGTTTAGTGATGAATACACTGTTATTCTCTATATTTTATTTGTGTTGGGTTTAGTAGTTTGACTTAGGGATGGAATTAGGCTGATATGAGTGAGGCAGGGTCAGCAAGCAGAGATTGGATTCTGCCTTTAATTAAAAATTTGATATTTTGTCCATATTGGATTCTTATTGCCACTATTCTGTCAGATGTCAAAGAACACTAACATATTTTGGTTGAGACTTATTTATTTGGATTCTGATAAAGGAGGTATTTGATGAACATTTTTTTTTAAAGATTTTATTTATTTATTCATGAGAGACAGAGAGAGAGAGAGAGAGAGAGAGAGAGAGAAGCAGGCTCCCCACTGAGCAGGGAGCCCGATGCGGGACTTGATCCCAGAACCCTGGGATCATGACCTGAGCCGAAGGCAGACGCTTAACCATCTGAGCCACCCAGGCGCCCCTTGATGAACATTTTTATCCATTTTATCCTAAGCTTGGATATATGTAGGAATCTTCATAATTGGATTTTGTAGATGGCCCGTGAAATAAAACATGCATTTGAGAATACTTACTGTATTTAAATTTTTGCTAAATAGTAAATTTTCAATGATCCTTATGTTGACCTACACATTTAAAATTTTTTTTCTACACAATCATAGCTAAGGATACTTTCCTTGCTGAATAAGAAATTACTGCAGAAAGAAAACAGCCAGGTGGCTTAGAAAGGCTACCTAGCAGGCAATATGATCCTGCTGGTGCTCAGGATTAATTGGATGTTTCATTCTATTCCTTTATTAAGGCCATGCCCTAGAAAGTTTTCTTAAGTATTCAAGAGGCTTAATATCCCCACTGCTTCCAAAGTTTAACAATGGACCTCTCTCCCCAAGATGTAGGGGGACACTTCTTTCTAATAGCAATTGATGCCTACATTTGGGGAGTTAAAGTCATATGAATGCAGCCTCTGATTCTATAAGGAAAAGAAATGAAAGAGCCTTGGAGAAAGGTTCATACCACTTAAAATTTTTCTACTTTGAAAGGCTACTCACTTTCTTAAAAACTTTTTCTACTCTAATCCATTACTTGGTCATTCTGTTAAAGCTTGGGGGCAGGATCAGAATGATGGAGCACGAGAAAGGTTGGGACTGGGAAGATGCTGGAAAACAAGCAGGAATCTATACAAGGGCAGGCATAAGAGCAGAGGACAGGAGGGCAGAAACGATTGTAATGTCTTCTCTTTCATTTATAATTTTATTTGAGTATTCTCTTTTTTTATTAAGCCTTTTTTTCATTGATCTTTTTCATTGTTTTTCAATTGCCTATTTATTTATTTGTGCCCTTGCCTTTGTTATTTCTTTCTTTCTGCTAACATTGGGCTTAGTTATTTATCTTTTTCTAGTTTCTTGAGATGTAGTGTTAGATTGTTTATTTAAGATCTTTTTTTTTAACATAGCCATTTAGTGCTGTAATTTTTCTTTTTAGAATTCCTTTGCTGCATCCTGTAAGTTTTCATACGTTGTATTTCCTTTTTCATTTGTTTCAAGATATTTTTTGATGTCCACTTTGATTTTTTCTTTAATTCATTGGTTGGTCATGGATGTGTTGCTTAATTTCCACACATTTGGGAATTTTCCAGTTTCTCTCCTATTATTGATTTCTAGTTTCATATTATTGTGGTCAGAAAATGTATTTGGTATGATTTCAATATTTTCAAAATTACTAAGATTTGTTTTGTGACCTGAAAAGGTTCTATTCTGGAGAATATTTCCCGTGTGTTTGAGAAGAATATGTATTCTGCTGCTGTTTGATGGAATGTTCTATATATGTCTATTAAATCTATTAGGCCCATTTGGGCTATAGTTCAAGTCCAATGTTATACAACTGATACCACAAAAATATAAAGGATTATAAGAGACAACTATGAATAAATAGATGCAAACAAACTGGACAACCTAGAAGTGAATATATTCCTAGAAACATACAATTTACTAAGGCTGAATCATGAAGAAGTAGAAAATATGAATAGGTTAATAACAATTAAGATTGAAGCAGTAATCAAAAACCTCCCAACTAAGAAAAGCCTAGGACCAGATGGCTTCATAAGTGAGTTTTACCATTTAAAGAAAAATTAATGCCAATATTTCTCAATTCTTCCAAAAAATTAACTCATTTCAATGAGTTAATTGACTCATTAATTGACTCCAATAATTGGACTCAATGAGTCCAGCATTATTCTGATACCAAAACCAGATAAGAACATCACAGGAAAAGAAAATTATAGGCCAATATCTCTGATGAATATAGATGAAAAATTCTTAACAAAATGCTAGCAAACTAAATTTAGAAGCACATTAGTATGAATTACACACTGTAATCAAGTGTGTCTGTTCCTGGGATTCAAGGATTAACATAAGCAAATTAATAAAAGTGATATACCATAGTAATAGAATAAAATTAAAAAATCATATAATCATATGGATAGAGGGGTAAAAAACATTTCATAAGACTCAACATCCTTTGGTGTTAAAAATATTCAACAAAGTCAGTATAGAAGGAACATATCTCAATATAACAAAGGGCATGTATGTTAAGCCCATAGCTAACATCATACTCAATGGTGAAAGTTTGAAAGTTTTCCCTCTAAGATCAGGAACAAGAAAGACAAATGTGCCCACTATCACCACTACTATTCAATAGAGTACCGTAAGTTCGAGTCACAGCAATAGGCAAGACAAGGAAATAAAATGCATCCATCTTGGAAAGAAAGAAGTAAAATTGTCTCTGCTTTCTGACAACATTATTTTGTATTTAAAAAATTCTAAAGACCACCAAAAACTGTTAGAACTAGTCAGTGAGTTCAGTAAATTTGCATTATACAAAATCAATATGCAAAAATCAGTTGTGTTTCTATACATTAACACTAAACTATCTGAAAAAGAAATAAAACAATCCCATTTATAAGCACATCAAAAACAATAAAATACTAAGGAATAAATTCAATCAAGTGAAAACTTTATACACCAAGAACTATGAGACATCACTGATAAAAAAATTGAAGAAGATGCAAATATATAGATATCTAATTGTCATGGAACATAAAAGTTAATATTGTTAAAACATTCATACTACACAAAGTTACTTATAGGTTCAATGTAATCCCTATCAAAATCCCAATGACATTTTTCACAGAAATAGAAAAAAAAATTCTAATATTTGTATGAAACCACAACTCTAAATAAACAAAGCAATTTTGAGAAAAAGCGAAGTATAGGAGGCATCACACTTCCTGATTTCAAACTATACTTACAAAGCTATAGTAATCAGATCAGTGTGGTATTGGCATAAAAACAGACACATAGACCAATAGACAGAATAGAGACCCCATAAATAACCCCAAAATCTGTCAATATTTGACAAAGGAGCCAAGAATACTTAATGGAGAAATGATAGTCTATTCAATAAGTGGTACTGAGAAAACTAGATATTTGCATGCAAAAGAGTGAAAAAGAATGAAATTCTTAAACCATTAATGATTCTGCACCCAAATCTAATCACCAGCATATTTTATTTCTTCCTCAAACCACCAAGGAATTCTAGCACACTAGGTGGGTGTCTTACAATTCAACTCAATTCTGACCTTATTTAACTGGATATAGCATCACATTGCACAAGTTAAGGTCTCAGTGCCACAAGACTGCCCTGACTTCAGGTGACAATTTCAAGTCCAGGTTGTTATCTGTGCTTCTGACTGATGAACTATGAATCAGAGTTTCCTATAACCCCCCTCCTTGGGTTTGATTAATTTGCTAGAGTGTCTCACAGAACTCAGGAAATGAGTTTACTCACTACATTACCAGTTTATTACAAAAGATATTAAAAGATATGAATCATAGCCAGATTAAGAGAGCCAAAGGGTGAGGTCCCTTAACCTGGCACAGTAGCATGTGAAGGCATATTGGTTGACTGACCTGGAAGCTCTCCAAATCTCATCCTTTTGGGTCTTTCTGGAAGCTTCATTATATAAGCATGATTGATTAAATCATTGGCCATTTGTGACTGATTCAAACTCCAACTTCTTTCATCTGGAAATCAGGGGATGGGACTGAAATTTCCAACCCTCTATAAATGGGTTCCCACGGGCAACCAGACCCCACTTCTTTCAAGGATTTCCAAAAGCTACCTCGCTAACATAAACTCATTTGTGGTTGAAAGGCACTTGTTATAGATACTAAGATATCTCTCTCACCTTATAGTTCTAAGTGATTTCAGTAGCTGAGGACAGGAGACCAAATATTTTAATGAAAGATATTCTCATTGCTCTTATCACTTAGGAAATTCCAAAGGTTTAGTGAGCTGTGAGCTAGGAACTATGAACAAAGACCAAAATATATAATTATTGTAAATCACTATATCACTTCATTAAAAAACAAATAAACTTGAAAGGGATTAAGCATTTAAATGTAAGACCAGAAAATGTAAAACTCCTAGAAGAAAACATGGAGGAAAAAGTTCCTTGACATTGGTCATGGCATGGATTTTTTGGTTTTGACACCAAAAACATAAACAACAAAAGCAAAAATCAATAAGCAGGACCACATCAAACTAAAAAAATTTCTGTACAGCAAAGGAAACAATCAATTAACTGAAAGACAGTCTATGGAATGGGATAAAATGCTTGAAAACCATGTCTCTGACAAAGGATTAATTTCCAAAAAAATATAAAGAACTACTACAACCAAAAAAGCAAGAAATAACAAATGCTGGTGAGGATGCAGAGAAAAAGACATACTCATACATTGTTGGGAAGAATGTAAATTGGTATCACCCCTAGGGAAAACAG
The DNA here is from genome assembly GCF_003265705.2 of Callorhinus ursinus. Lineage (NCBI taxonomy): Eukaryota > Metazoa > Chordata > Mammalia > Carnivora > Otariidae > Callorhinus > Callorhinus ursinus. The sequence continues at coordinate 19,850,519 of NW_027397084.1, forward strand.
TGTAGAGATTCCTCAAAAAGTTCAAAATGGAACTACCATATGATCTAGTAAATCCACTTCTGGATAGATAGCCAAAGGAAATGAAATCAGGATCTAGAAGAGATATCTGCATTCCCGTGGCCACTACAGCATTATTGACATTAGGTAAGACATGGAATCAGCAAATATCCATTGACAGGTGAGTGGATAAAAAAATGTAATATATATATCTCACATTTTACACACACACACATACATAAACACACACAGATGATAGATAAGATATAAATATAGATATGGTGTACATACAACACACACACACACACACACACAGTAGAACATTATCCAGCTGATAAGAGGAGGAAAATCTGCCTTTTTTGAAAATAAGGTTGGACCTTGTGGCATCATACTAAATGAAATAAATCAGATATATAAGACAAATACCATATGATTTCACTTATATTTCAAATCTTAAAAAGCTGAACTCATAGAAGCACAGAGTGGAACAGTGGTCACCAACAGCAAGGGCATGAAGCAAATGAGATGTGGCCAAAGGATACAAACATCCTTTTATACGAGGAATAAGTTCCAGGTATCTAATGTATAGCATAGTAACTATAATTAACAAAACTGGTATTGTATATTTAAGGTTGCTATAAGAGTAGATTTTAAATGTTCTCACCATAATAACAACAAAATGGTAACCACGTGACAGGATATGTTAACTATCTTATTATAAGAATTTATATTACTGTACCTAATCACCACATTGTACACCTTAAACATATACAATGCTTTATATCAGTTATATCTCAGTAAAGATGGAAGAAAAAAGATGAAAAATAGGAGAGAGAGAGCAGCCCACTAGTCACATTTCAACTTGGAGCATTCCAATATGGAAAACACACAAATCTGAGAACCCAGGTGGGCTAGTAATCCTTGCAAAAGCTATTGCAGAACAGCTGAAGCTATGGCGATTTTGACTTTGTCGGGGGGGGGATCCAATAATTTGGTGAAAGTTCATTTGGTGAATTATTTAGGAAACTTTCCTTTGACACATTTGCTTTGAGTAAATTGGTCATTTGGTGATTTGTGCTAATTGGCCAGTACTAGAACAAAATCAGGGTGTTTGTTTGATTAGGATTTAGCTTTGGTGGACTCTAAACAGTGTTAGGTTGGTTCTGTTTGTGGAGAAAAAGTATATAAAGTAAAGGTTACTACCATGTATGAGGAGGGAATAAACCAGAAATAAATGTTAAAGAGCTTTGTTTTTCAAAAAGCTATTACTTTTATTTATTTATTTTTTGGTTTAGATTTTTTTCTTTATTCATTTGAGACACAGAGGTAGAGCACGAGCAGCGAGAGAGGCAGGGGCAGAGGGAGGAGCAGGCTCCCCACTGAGCCAGGAGCCCGATGTGGGGCTTGATCCCAGGACCCTGGGATCATGACCTGAGCCAGAGGCAGACGCTTAACCATCTGAGCCACCCAGGTGCCCCCAAAAGCTATTACTTTTAAAAAGTCAGCTTAAGTTTGAGCAGAGTAGCTAGGAGTAGGCCTGGACAGATTAGTAAATGGTCTAGCTAAGCAACCCTTAAAGAAAGATTCTATGCAAAATTAAATTTTAAGTTTGTAGGAAGATTAAAATATATATGTAGCTAGAATTATTTAAATTATAGAGCTAAAGGTTTTGTTTGTATACTTCTCTGAATGAGAAAACAGTACATTATTTTCATATTTATCTTTACATATCACTATTATTCTGAGAATCAAACTAAAATGAATGTTGGAGACATCTGAAGTTGAATTCTTATACATGAGAATTTTCTTAACATTATTATTATTATTTACTGTTTCTATGCTTGTGATATTTTGTTTTTATTTTTTCCTTATTTCTCTGGATACACTGTGATTTTATTTTTAGCCATACTTAATTTTGTTTCTATATTAATTTGTGTTCCTTTATATTTTTGAACAATGTGATTTAATACAGGATTGATAAAATTCAAATATTGCTTGTGATGAATGAGGAAGTCTTATTGTCATGTCATTTGCTTGTGTATTTTGTTATTTTTTTTAATGTGAAAATATCAAACATAACATGTGCATTTATCACATAGCTTTATTGACACAAAAACTGAGATCATCAAAAGATATATACTGGACAAATAACATTGACAATAAGTCAATTAGGAGAATAATTAAGATTTTGTCTGCTGTCCTGCCTTTTGTACCTGAGGGCTTTTCTGTGCAGACTGGATTCAGAATAGGTGTTTACCTTTCATACAGAATGGCAACCAGACCAAAAAATCCAAGACCAAAAAAAAAAAAATACAATATAAAAACTCTAGGTCCCAAGTATTCCAAGCTTTAGAAAGGCTTTTCAATGGATAACCTGTCAGAAGCAGGGACAAAATGCATGTTCACTGTTTGTAATTTTTGACAATAACTCAAAGAACTATTATAGGCAGAACAATTATATATAAACAATGCACGCACTGTACTTGATAGTACAAAATTAATAAAATGGTATCTTCATGGGGTTTCTCTGTCAGAAGTTAGTGTATGGATATAGATATCATCATGCTTATAAGGAAAATACATATTTGATAGGTTATTTTTGAATGCACACATCTTCTACTCCTTCTAATATGTTCTAAATCTTATATTTTAATTTTTAGGTATGATATTTTGTAGAATTATGGAAAAGGAGAATAGTCATTTGTTCACTTTTGGCTTGCCTATCTCCACTGTGGTACTGGGAATAGACAGTAAAGAGTTCTAGGAGTAACTGGAGGAGAGAATGTTCTGAAAGTGAAAGTCATCCTGAATTTCAATGCACATTCTCCTTATTTTTGGATGATTAAGTAGCTTTTACCAGCTTGCATTCATTTAACAATCCATGTTGCCTCAGGATTGTGTTAATTTGATATACTAGACAAAACAGGAAGTTAAAAATAGAACTACAATGTAAATCAACAAATATCAAAATTTATTTTAGGTAGAAGAATTTCCAATTTAGTTAGATAAATAAGTGATCAAGACTATTACATTATAAGATATTACTTAATTTAAATTTCTGTTATTGAAATTTTGAAAAAAGAAGGAAACTGTATTTGAAGATTTTTGATGAAATAACATGACTGATACTTGATTATTTGGTTAAGGATGTTTTGTAAATATTTTTATTATAGGTATTAGCCATAATTAATGTAATAAACTGGAAATTTTATATTCATGGTAGATTTGAAAAAAATTACAATTTTGTTTCAGTATCTATTATTAACAGATAATAGCAGAAATAAGCTAATATAAAGTATATATAGAAAGTATCTTCAAAAATACTAGTGGATTATAACCAATTCTTGTTGCCAAGTGAATAATAAAAATGAAATTATAGAAAAGTATGTAAAAATTTATTCAAAGAATACTAGTTATTATAACCCCCCAAATAAAATAAATATCCATGAGTCCATACTGATAGTCATTAGGAATGATTAAATATATAAATAAATTGTGTGGAAAGGACAACTTTTCCTTACAGAAAGTTCCCAATAAAGAATTGTCCAAGTAAGGAGAGAAATAGATCAATATTATAAAATTAATGTAATAATTACTATAGGCAAGATCCACTGATGAATATTAAAATTAGTGGGTAAAAGTTTAAAGATGATATTTGCATAACCTAAAGTGTCCCCCCAAATATTTATAAATTACTATGATGTTTTTAACATATGCCCAAATATTCTTTTATTTTCCTTGCTCCAGGAGGTTGAGCTGACTTTTCTTCTTCTTGAGTATAGTTTAGATGTAGCCACATGCCTCTAATGAATAGGGTATGGAAAGGGGAAAGTTGTAAATTTCCACTGAAGTAGCTTGGTGGACACTATCTTAATTAGGTGATCAAGCTGAACATCACCTGTAATGAGACATATTAGTATCATGTATCCCCAGATATGATGTCATGAGAAAGGTATATCTCATCACTGGTATTTTCCCCAAAATTCATAATTTCAGTGTAATCATGGAAAGTATTAAAGAAAAATCCCAAGCTGAGAGACATTCAAAAAATACCTGATCAGTATTCTTCAAAAGTGTCCTGGTCATGAAATGCAAGAAAGGACCGAGTAACTTTCACAGACAGAAGGACACTAAGGAGAAATGAAGACTAAATGCAATGTGGGATCCTAGATTGAATACTCAAAAAGAAATAAGTTATGTAAAATAGATAGGTTCTAATGATCTAGTATACAGCACAGTGTCTATAGTAGACTTAGAATTTGCTAAGAAGGCAGATCTTATGTTAAATGTCCTACCACACATTTAAAAACTATGTACATGTGTACTTAAAAACAATAACAATAACAGTAATAAAGGGGATGGGAGGTAACTTTGGGAGATGGTAGATATGTCTATGACCTTGATGGCATTGATGGTTTTATAGGTGTATATTATGCCCAAACTCATCAAATTGTATATATTATAATTATGTACAATTTTTTACTTGTCAATCATACATCAGTAAAATGGTCTATTAAAAAAATGGGAAAATCTTAATAAAGTATGTAGTTTGGTTGATAATATTGTGCCAATAATAATAATTTATTTATTTTTGCTTATTATACCATGGTTATGTAAGATTTTACCACAAGGGGAAACTCAGTGAAGGATATTTGAAACTCTGTGCTACCTTTGCTAGTCTTCTGGAAGATTAACATTATTTCAAAATAAATACTGTTCAGAATTAATACTGTATTAAATATGAAATAACCTCTTTTGTGGGCGCCTGGGTGGCTCAGTTGGTTAAGCGACTGCCTTCGACTCAGGTCATGATCCTGGAGTCCAGGAATTGAGTCCCATATCGGGCTCCCTGCTCAGCGGGGAGTCTGCTTCTCCCTCTGACCCTCTTCCCTCTTGTGCTCTCTGTCTCTCATTCTCTCTCTCTCAAATAAATAAATAAAATCTTTAAAAAAAAAAGAAATAACCTCTTTTGCTTCACTGATACCATTATCTCACCTCATACCATGGAAAGATACCCTTGCTATATGTTCCTATATCTTATCTGCTTTCTCCCATCATAATGCTTATAATAATTATCTGTTATGTTTTCTTCAAAGTGGTATAAAATATCTTGGGCAATTACTGAATACTGAAAGCACCCAGTATATAATGAATTTGTATATATGCATATCTGAAATCCATTTTTAAGTATTTAAAAAGAGCTCATATTAGGTTTATCACACTTAATGTTTTACTCAATACCAAATTTGTTTTATTTGGTTCCAGTGTATGAAAGAACTATATCAAAATCAAAATGATTCCATTAGATTACTAATTGACTTGAATTAATTTTCCATATATTATTTCATATACAAAACAACTTGAGAAAGTGTTTCTTTATAATTTAGTAAAGTAGGATCTTTGATTTCACAATCTCAAAAAATTTTATTGAAGATATATAATATGTCCTCTATCTTAAAAATTTGCATCTTAAACTTACTACTATTTCAAGAGCATAATAAACTTTTACACATATACCTTTATTCTCAATTCCAGGAAAACTAATCAAAGTCTTTCAATATAAATCCCTAATCCTCTAGGCACTTCTAACAACTCATTTTATTGTAACATGGAAATAATACAGCAATTTCAATTATTTCTAAACCTACTGAGTACTATTACAATTATTTTTAAATAAACCACATGACAGCATACCAATTGTCCTGAGAAATGCAGGTTCATTAATTTTAGTGAATGAAGATGTTTAACAATAGGCTCATTTTTGCCTCACAGGGAGTCTCGGGGAATAGATATAAAGATTATCATAGATTCTAGAAATATTCATAAAACTACATATAATTATGCAAAAATACTGAAGTTTGGCTTTGCAAAATTAAATGATAAACTTCATTATTAGCTATACCCTCTGAAAACTTGATTTGTATGTTTTTTAAGTGCAAATAATTTTTCCATCATTTCTTTCAAATTTTTCTGTGTTCAGGAACTATACTTCTCTCATGTATTAAGTTGTGCTCTTTAGATACATTATTTATAGTATATATCTTGTTTATTTATAATAGAAATAAATGTCGACATAATGTAAAGAATCAAGTTTATGAAAAGGAAATGTTTTATTTTTATTTGTAGGAAATATAGAGAAGATAATTTATTAGAAGGAAACTGATACTAATTTCCCAGTACTTCTGAAACATGCTATAAAGTTGTTCATGATGCTGATACTGATGCTGATGGTCTTGAAGAACATGATAATAACATGTGCACTTTGCCCAATACCCCATTTTTGGACAATAATTTGTACCCTAGATAATGTTGATGCTCTACGTCTACACGGAGTATGTATTCAATATTTGCTATAGAATCATTAATTTAGTGACTACTGGACAGAGAAAAACATTATTATTATTTATTTAAGTGTATTTAAATTTGAGGTTTATTATTGGTTTTATGGCATTTTCAATTATGCTAATTGTAGCAAATCTAAGGTAAGATTATTAAAAAGTGATTTTTGATGAATAATACAAATCTGAATGCTGCAATTTGTTGTTAAGACTGCAAAAATGAGTTGTAACTGACTTAATATCCAATGGCAGGGATATTCGTTCAATGATATCTGCATGCTGGAGAGAATTATCTGTATGACAAAGACCCTAAAGATTATAAAAACAGGAGAGTGTCATGAACTTAAGCATTTTCATTATCAGAACTAGTTACTGTCTTAGTATGTTTAGGAATTTACTTTCTTCTTAATGAAAGAAAATGTTAAGTACCTATTTTATATGAGGAATTGCATGAGAACTTTTGCATAGTTTATCAATAGGTTGGGAAAGATCTTTTATTTTATTTGAGATACTCGTGACCTAGTAAAACTATAATGTTAACACTGTGCCCCATCCAGGGTTAACTACCCTGATATTTTCTAAAGATATCAAGACTTTTTTTGCACCTTTGGAAACAGGTTCTTGGTCATATATACTTACAAAGTATATCCAGTAAACTTTCCAGATGCTATGATCATAGAATTTAACACATTATTCCCTTAGTAAGCTTCCCTGATCATTTTCTGCTTAGACTTTTACAGAATGTAGCAACTTAAAAAGAAGGAAAAAGAAAAAGAAAAAGAATATATGTAACTTTCAAGCATAAGAATACTAATAAACTTTAATAAATGTGATGAAGAATCTCTGTAAAGAGAGAACCAAAGTGAAGAGTACGAAAGTTAAAAAAAAAAAATTGGGTAGTAAAAAATCTTGTAAGAGCAAGATCATAAATTCTGATCCATTATTTCCTTATCCTATATTATGATCAATTTCTCTGCTACAACAGTCTTCTATAATTCTGTTTTCATCTCTCCTTCTCAGGAGAAAAGCCTAGGAGAAATGCAGAGGAGAAGAGAAGTTTAATAACGCTTTATCTGATTAGTTGCTGAAGCAGCATGATTCAGTGGGAAGAGCACAGCATTGGACTCAGATATACCTGTCTGTGAATCCTAACTCAAGTCACTTCCTTAAACAAAATTCTTAATTGTAAGCTTCTGAATGGTATTGCAAACCAGTCTCATCATGCAAACATGCATGTATACATTGAGGTCAAATTTATGGAAAGGACACTAGAGTATGTCAAAGATCTTAGAAAATATTGATTGGTAAAGATTCAAGAAATAAGGCAGATGGAATTTGTTAACCTTTATTTATCCACTTGACATTGATCTAACTTGGGTCTTCTTTCAGTGTCTCTCAAATTGTTGAACAAGAGAACATATTTGATTCTACTTATATGTACACTTATCTATTCATGTGTAATTAGATCTGTGAAATGCAGAAGTGGTTTTCAGTGCCATAGCAAAGAGGGTTCTTTTTTTTTTGTAAAGCAGATTAGTATTTTATTAAAGCCAGTGAATATAGAAAATGGTCTGAAGAATCATAAAACAAACACACCTGAGAGAGAAAGAGAGGGAGAGAGAGAAAAGAGAAGTTAGCATCTTCAAGTTTTGGATATACTTCACTGTTTCAGGAAATTGTGATAATCAAAGAGTGGACTGCACTGGCCTGCAAAAAGCGTTCTTTTACAAAGAAGTACATACTCCATGCAAATTCTCTAAAAGAAATCCGCTCATTTGACTTATTAGCTGCTTGGCAAACAAGTCTCTTTTCATGTGTATAAAGCTAAAAGAGGACCCAGTTTAACATGTTCTATTTCAACTGTGTTAGATTATTTCAGGAATGACTACCAATTTGTCCCTCCCTCTTTGTATCCGTATCCCTATATAACATGACTTTGACTTTCTTTTCGTTAAAAGATAGAGTCTGATTCTCCACCACTTGAATAGAAATTGGCTTTTGATTCGATTTTTCCAACTGCAAATAGCAAATGATACACACCAGGACTTGAAACGTTGTTTTGCACTGGTATGTGCCTCCCCTTGATGATGGAATCTCTTCTCAAGTCTGAGCTAGGAGGGAGAGAGGTTTTAAGTTTTCTCAGATATCCCAGCCTCCAACTCCCACAGACATGATTGAGGTACCCCCGTCATTCAGCCTCAGCTGACTTTGTATCAGGGTTGAAGAACCACCACAATCTACAGATCATGAGAAAACAATAAATGTTTGTGTTTTAACTTTCTTGATATTAGGGTATTATTTTACGTAGCATATGTTGACTGATACAGAATTGGAAGTGGGGTGTTACATAATAAATTTCTAAAAACATTTGGAAGAGGTAGTTGGTGGAATCTTGAAAAGCAATGAGGAAACATTAAAAAGCTGGAATGTGGCACATAATCTGTTAATAGATGGAAAATTAGTGAGGAAACTGCCATAGCAGGCTAAAAATAGTTTCTCATATTGTGTAATGGTGAAACAATTAGAAAATCATCTCTGTTAATAAAATGGAAGATGGACAATTACATCTAATGGACTTAACGGATTTGGCTATGGCTATTTCTAGGTATAAAATTTCAATTGTCTTCTGTTTGACATTCATAATAAGGTATATGAAGAGAGAGATGAACTAAAGAATACAGTTTGCAAGCTGCCTGTAGAGAAAATAGAGAGGATCCAGAATTTACCTGCTCAGAGAGTAAAACCCTTTTACATTTTGTTCTTTTGAAAACAAAATATTGTGTAATTACAGTTCTTTTGAAAACAAAATATTGTGTAATTACAGTAAGGAAATGTAAGATAAAGATCAAATCAAGAGAATGGCTCTAGGTCCTTTTTCAAGTATCTGAAAGATTTAAAGGAGTAAGTTCTAGACCTTTTAAGCTAGACAAAAGAGTTTTCAAGACTGTTAATTAGTGATTGTCTCATAGCAACCTGGCATATGAATGGATATGTATATTAATAATATCTATATATATAATATATGTATATACATGTATAAATCATCTGGAGAAAACAAAAGAAAAAAAGATGAGACAGGAGAGATGAAAGTTAGACAATAGATAGAGCTATAAAAATTTTTACTTTAAAAGGGAGAAAAGTAAAATGGAAAAAGGATGATCACCAAATCTTAGGATAATTCTACAGCAAGTTATTAAATACAGGCTATATTGCAGCTGTCTTTTGAAAGATAAAAAAAAAATTATCCTAAACCTTAGAAGTTTAAAGTAACCATTCAGTTAGTTCGCCATTTTGTGGGATATAGATTTAGGAAAGGTTTGACTGGAAGTCTCACTTAAAGTCTTTCATGCAATTAAAGCCAGATGTTGGCTGTGATAAAAGCTCAACACGTTTGTGCATTCAAGATAGCTCTCACTCTTGCCATTTACAGTGGTGTTCAACTGTAAGTTCAGCCAGAACAGTCTACTGAAGCACCTACATATGGTTTAGTCAGCATGACAATCTCTACACAGAGATTTAGCATTTCAAAATAGAGTGTTCCAAAAGAAGTAGGGAGAAGACAAATGACATTTTATGGCCTATTCTCAGCATAAATTATTTCAACCATCACAGTATGAGTTTTGTGCTATGGCTTGCTAATCATGATCAGGTTAAAAAAATCCAGATGAGGGATACTGCTCTTGTGTATGGAAGCAATTGAATATATATATATATATTTTCCAGGACTCTATTTTGCACTGGTGAACATTAATCTAATCTTTATACATATATCACACTGCCTCATTTAATAGTCTTATTAAAGCTAGTTTTTCTTAAAATCAGAAAATGTAAGGCATCTAACTTTGTTCTTTTTTTAATTTCTTTTCTGTGTTTTTTTTGTTGTTCTTTTTAAATTTTTTTTTTAAACAACTATTTTGGTATTCTAAATCCTTTGCATTTCTGTATGGATATTTGTTGGGGTTAATGCAGAGCATGAAATCATCCATAATACCTAGCTTGCTAAAATGTAACACGGAGGCTGCTGGGGGCAATGGAAGTTTTAGGAGAAGGGGGTAGACCTTTGGAATGCCGAGGCCTACATGACCACTCTGCCCTTGGAATGCAGCGGGGAGTTACCTTCCCTGAAGCTTACTTAGACCAAACAGCCGCCCTGGGATCTAAGAGATGTATGCATTGTCCCTTAGGCTATGTTTAGCAGAACTCATAGAACAGGCAGATTGACATCTTGTGTCTTTCCTGTAAACAGATCCTTCTAGTTTCAGTAAGACCCCTTGTCACACATCACCTGCTTGAGAAACAGTGATAAGGATTTGTGATTATCCTGAAGGACCGATAAAGGCAGAGGCAAAAAAGAGCAAAGGGTCTTCGTCTCTGAGCGTTGACCCCCTTGCCTTCTTGTCTCTCACACAGCAAAGTTTGGAGTCATCTTTCATCTGTCCATACAGGGATTGCTGGCCATTCCCGGCAGATGTTTGATTCAGCTTGTCATTTTCTACAAGAAAAGCCTGCTTCCATTTTGACTGAATGTGTTGAATACATAGATCAACTTTCAGAGAATATTTTTTAACAATATTGAATCTCCTAACCAATGAATACAGTATCTCTCCATTTATTTAGATTTTCCTAAAATTTGTCTCAGCATTAGTCTATATATTTCAATGCACAGATAGTGTATATGTTTTGTCAGATATGTCCTGTAGTATTTCATATTTTTGATGCTTTCTAAGTATTTTAATTTCTTATTATCTAATGCTACCACATAGAAATACAACTGAATTTTTATATTGACTTAGTTGACTACAAGTTTGCTAAATTTGCTGAATGTGAATTTATTAGTTTTAATGAGTTTTTTATAGATTCTGTAAGATATTTTAGTATATATTATCTCCACAGAGACAGTTTTAATTTTTCCTTCTAATCTAGATGTTTTTACTTCTTTTACTTGACCGGTTACACTAACCAGAACCTCTAGAACAATGTTGAATAGAAGCAATGAAAGGGGATGTTTTTGCCTTGCACCTAATATTAGAAGCATTCAGTCTTTCACCATTATGTATCTTGTTAATTATTCATTTTACATAAATGTATATTTATGAGAATAAGGGAGTTACATTCTATTTCTAATTTGCTATGATTATTAATATAAACCAGATATTGGATTTTGCCAAGTATTTTTACACTTTTTGATTGTATGTTTTTTGTTTTCAGTCTGTTTATATAGTGAAATACACACATTGGATTTCAAATGTTAAACCAATTTTTCATTTTAGGAATGAAATCCACTTCATTGAAACTTATTATCCCTTTTATATATGGCTAGATTCTATTTGCTAGAATTTGTTGAAAAATTTACATCTATGTTCATAATGGATATTGATTGACCTGTAGTTTGCTTTTCTTGTAATGCCATTGTTTTATTTTGGTATTAGTACAGGTAATTCTGGTCTTAGAGAACGAGTAGGGAAGTAATTTTCTCCTCTTTAGATTTCTGGAAGTGTTTATGCAGAATTTGCATTATTTTTATATTTTTATAAATATATATTCCTTATATATTTCATTGTATTTACCCATGAAGGCATCTGAAGCCATCTGAAGTTTTGTTAATTAGCTTTGGTAATTTTTATCTTTTAAGGGATTGGTTTATTTCATCTAAATTGTTGAATTTTTTGGCATAAACCTGTATATGATATTCTTTTAATATCCTATACTGTTAGAATATTTAGTGAAGTCATCTCTCTTATTCCTACGCTTGCTTATCTGTGTGTTCTTCATCTTTTCTTGATCACTCTAGCTAGAGGTTAGTCAGTTTTTTTGTTCTTCTTTAAAAACTATATTTTTGTTTCATTGATAACAGCCGTTCTAACAGGTGTGAGATGATATCTTATTGTGGTTTTGATTTACATTTCTCTGATGATAAATGATATGGAACATCTTTTCATTGTACCTTTTGGCCACCTATATGTCTTCTTTGCAAAAATGTCTTTTCAGGTCTTCTGCTCATTTTTAATGAAATTATTTATTTTTTTCTTTTCTACTTGTTTAATTTCTACTCTCATCTTTTTGCTTCTGCTTAGTTTAATACTTTAAAATGTTTCATTATGTTCTAACTTAAATTGTTTCTAATGAGAAATCTGCTGTCATTTTTGCCTTTGTTTTGCTGTATCTAATATATTTTACCTATTCTGGCTGCTTTGAAAATTTTTTCTTTTATCACTGGTTTTAAGCAATTTGACAGTTATATGCCGTGATGCAATTTTTGTCATGTTTGTTGTGTTTGAAATTCAATGAGACTCTTGGATTTGTGCGTTTGTGTTTGTCATAAAAATTTCAAGACTGCAGACAGTTCTTCAAATATTTTCCTACCCCCTCGTTCCTCTTCTGCTTTGCTGACTCCACTTGCATACAAATAAGACTTCTTGAAGTTTCCTTATACCACTGATCCTTCGTTCCATTTTTCCCCAATCTTTTTTGTTTTATTTTGTGTATTTCCATCATTACTCTTTCCTGCTGCCATGTCTAATATTCTGTTACTCACATCCAGTGTATTTTTTAAATTAAACTAAATTAAATTATAGTTTTAATCTCTAGAAGTTCAATTTTAGTCTGTTTCTGTATTTATGGTATTCTACAATCTACTCAGGTTTAATCTTCTAGCTTTTTGAACATTTGGAACAGCTGTAATATTTTAAAATATTTTAAATATTTTCATTTCAGGGTTAGTATTGATTTTTTTTCTACTCATTATGGGTTCTGTTATCTTACTTAATGCTCAGAAACACTTATATGATTTTTTAATATAATTTTATTTTCCAAAAATCAAACATAATACTTTATTGAAGTATATTTTTCTAAGGCAATGACTTCTGAGGACTTTTCCCTCTATAGCAATATTGTATGTTCAATTTTCTTTTTTAAGGACATAGTTAATCTAATTAAAGTATACTGATTATTATGTACATTATGTTATTGTTATTAATTATAATTTATTGTAATGCTTTATTATTTTGATAAAATATCAGTAGGAAAATTATATTTAATTTAAAAAATATTTCTATCCTCAAATTGGCATGTTTTGTCTTTACAATAAAATTTGAAGTCAGATAATAAGCAATTGTAAAGAAAAAAGCCAATTACCTGACTGAAAATTTGATTTACACCTCCAAAATCAATCAGAAATAGTAAAGACTTCTGTTCATGTGCTTTTTTGTTAGCCATATATTCATAATTGTCCCTTCAATCATTATTGATCTGAATGACTAGATTAATGTTCAGTCAAGTCTGATATTTTCATGGATAGCATCCAAGAATTTCAGGGTCACAATGTGTTTAAATATCATCTAGACCTATTATCAACACATGATGATATGCTTTATATAGATTAGTTGAAATTCTTTGGAAGAAATAATCAGTTTTCTCTGGTCTCATATTCTTTTTTTTTTTTTTAACTTTACATCACCTAAGGTGAACTACCTGATTTCCTTGACTATGACCATTTTTTTTCTTTTCTTGGAAATTTTTAGACTTACTAAAAATGTATTTTAAAGATATTTTCTGTCATCCTTATTTCATTAAAATTCCCTGTACTAAAAAATTTGTGACTTCCTGATGTATATCAGTATGTTTCCTCAAAACCTGGGAAGCATAGACAAGGGGGATACTGTTCCTACAATTAAATTCCTACGTATAATTTAAATTTCTACATTTCTTTTGGCTTTTCATATATCCTGGCCCTTGATCAGAAGATCACAGATTGCATGGTCAATTTTATGAACTTTTAACTACAGACAGTCCCCAATTTAAGATGGTTTGACTTCTGGTCTTTTTTGTCTTACCATGGTGCATAAGGGATACACATTCAGTAGAAACTGTACTTCAAATTTTGAATTTTGATATTTTCCTGGGGTAGCAATATGTGGGAGGAGACTCTCTTGTGATGCTGGGCAGTGTCAGTGTGCCCTAGCTCCCAGCCAACCATGTGGTAAGAGTAAACAGCTGATATCCTTACAACAATTCTGTAGCCATACAAATGTTCTATGTTTCACTTTCAGCATGCTATTCAATAAATTACATGAGATAGTCAACATTTTGTTATAAAATAGGCTTTGTGTTAGATGATTTTGCCTAATTGTAAGCTAATGTGTTTTGAGCATATTTAAGGTAGACTATGCTAACCTACGATGTTTGGTAGGTTAGGTGTATTAAATGAATTTTTGAGGGCGCCTGGGTGGCTCAGTTGGTTAAGCGACTGCCTTCGGCTCAGGTCATGATCCTGGAGTCCCACATTGGGCTCCCTGCTCGGCAGGGAGTCTGCTTCTCCCTCTGACCCTCTTCCCTCTCGTGCTCTCTATCTCTCATTCTCTCTCAAATAAATAAATAAAATCTTAAAAAAAAATAAAAAATAAATGAATTTTTGATTCACGATATATTTTCAACTTAAAATTGGTTTATCAGAATGTAACCCCACTCTAAGTTGAGAATGATCTGTATTCCTTTAACAGCATGTCTCATGGCTCCTTCTCTCTATTTTCTGGAGAGAAATATACTCATGGTGTTCTGTTTTTCTTTTATTTAGATAATTTCTGCATAGGCCTTTTTTGTTGTTGTTGTTCCTTCTGGTTGAACTTGTTTTTTTATAGCAGTAGTTCAAAATGTGATTCAAAGATCCCAGTAGTCCTCAAAACTCTTTCTGTAGGTCTCTAAGATCAAACTACTTTTGTGTTCCCAGTTGACTCTTGAACAGTGCAAGGGTTAAGGGCACTGACCCCCTTGCAGTTGAAAATCTGTGTATAAATTTTGACTCCCCAAAAGCTTTACTAATAGCCTACTGTTGACCAGAAGCCTTCCTGATAACATAAATAGTCAATTAACACAATGTTCCTGTTATATGTAGTGTATATTGTATTCTTACAATAAAGCAAGCTGGAGAAAAGAAAATATTAAGAATATATCATAAAGGAGAGGCACCTGGGTGGCTCAGTTGGTTAAGCATCTGCCTTTGGCTCAGGTCATGGTCCCAGGGTCCTGGATCGAGCCCTGCGTCAGGCCCCCTGTCTACCTTCTCTTCTAGGAGTCTGCTTCTCCTCCCCGTCGCCCCATGCTCTCTCTTGCTATTTCTCTCTCTCTCAAATAAATAAATAAAGTCTTAAATCATAAAGGAGAAAAATACATTTACAGTAATATGCTGTATTTATTGAAAAAAATCTGAGTATAAGTGGATAAGGACAGTTCAGACACATGTTATTCCAAGATCAACTGTATTTGTTTTTTTTTTTGCCTCAATCTTTTACCGACTATGTAAGTGGTGTGATGTTGCAGCAGATTGTGTACTTTATCAGATAAGAGAATCCAGTTATCTTTTATTAAGTCACACACTAAAGAATTATGAGAAAATGTAAAACAATGAGAAAATTTAAAAACAATTCTACTATACCTGTAATATTTTTGTTTGGAAAATAGAGTTAATTTTCATAAAGATTGTGTTATTTATGTGAAGAGATAATGGATTGATTATTCTTTTAAAATGAATTTATGAATTTTTTTTTAAATTCTGTTTTCACTTCTACTATGGTAAATACATATCTACCTAGATGTAGATCTAGGGGTGTGCTGGAACTGGTTTGCACAGGCTTGTGAGGGTTGATTTGCACATTTGTTTCCAATTGTGTGTTCAGTGATATTACACTGGTAGCTTGAAATTGAACATGGAAATCAGCAAATGCTACAAATCAGGGTTTGCTCACACCATCTGCTTCCCATTCCTGAAAGTCTGTTATTAAATATTTATCAGATCACTGGAAAAAACCCACACGATCAAAAGATGTTTGGGTTCTTATAACCAAAATGTTTGGAAACCATGGCTCCATTGAATCCTTTAATGCATTGCTACCTAAAATCAGTTTGGAAAATAAAAAATGTTTTAGTAAAAAAATATTCTGATTTCCAACTTCCAAACCTCTTTAGCAATATTGTAGAAATATATAGAGTACAAGCAGGCACGTTCCTTGCTTCAATTTCTATATATTGGATGGATCAGATAGTGGGGAAATTTGACAACTAAAACTGTGACTCTTTTGATAAAAATTTTAGGTGTTTAATTCTTGATAGAACAAAAAAAAAACAAAAACCATAAAACTATTACATATCACTTTTTTTTAAAAAAGGAAACCTATCTTGTTTAACCTTTTCAAAGAATATAGAGAATTTTGTTTGTCCCAATACAATGGAATGCATTCCATGCATTATGTTAGTTTGGCCGAGTTCTCCACTAGAAATTAGAGAACTATGAGTCTTGGTTGTGGTCCCATTGCCTACTAGAAATTTGAACTATTTGTAGCTTAGTAGTTAAATGACCTTATCCAAGTTATCTTCACTAGTTGAAAGTTGAGGTAATTATATCACTACTGTCCAAATTATAGAGCTATTTTGAACATCAAATGAGAAGACTAACATTAAAGTGCTCTCTATAGACTATGGACTCTGAGAAGCAAACTGAGGGTTCTAGAGGGGAGGGGGGTGGGGAGGTGGGTTAGCCTGGTGACGGGTATTAAAGAGGGCATGTATTGAATGGAGCACTGGGTGTTATACACAAACAATGAATCATGGAACACTACATCAAAAACTAATGATGCAATGTGTGGTTATTACATAACATAATAAAAAAAAAGAAAAAAATGCTCTCTATATAGAATAGCTCTCAGCAAATATGAAATAAAACAGCCTATGTATAATATTATTATAGAAACATAATGGAAAAATAGAAATTATGTAAATGTACCTTTAAAGATCTATGAAAGCAATATTATTTGTAGCTGTTTATTAATACATGTAAGATCACTTTATTAACATAAAATTAACTTAGTATATTGAGCATGAAGCACCTCTTTTTCCTTTGCAAATAAAATATGAAATTCTGAATATTTTCTATTTCTATTACAAAATACTAAAATATGAGTGATTATATAGCTTTCTATATCTACAAGTATTAATAGAAAATAATTTATGGACATAAATTTATATATTTCATATGTAATTTACACATTTATAAACTTATTATTATGAAATATTTTTCATTACAAAAGTAGAGTTAAGATCAAATTGCAAATTGTCCTATTGTGCATTTTAGTAAATAGTTTTAAATATTCGATATTTAAAGGGGCATATAGACATAAGGTTTGAAATATTCTTTGAAACTAATTCAATTTTATTATCAGAAACTAGCACAGTGGGAAATTGGGAAACTGGAAAATTGTAGATTTGGTTAATATTTGTGGAACTCAGGAATGGATCTGGTTATACTAATGTGTTATCATTTTTAAAATGAATATTTTGAAGTATGGAAACTATATTTTTAGGATGCCAAATAAACATGCATTTTGAAATGGTAAGCTAAGGTTTACAACACTTTCCATAATAAACCTCATTTTTCATGGGATGACAGGGGAGGAAATTGAAATCTGCTGCTCATTTTATAGCTGAGCAAACTTCTAAGAGGTAAACTTATTCATGTATTTCATGTGATTCTCTTTATAAATAACTTCTTTGAGACTTACGGGATTTAGCAATTTGTATCAATGAATATGCATCCTTTATGAAGCAATTTTATTTTATTGTGATCTTCATAAATATTGTTTAACTTTAAACTTTTTCTTCTGTGTTTGTGTTATAGCTTATTCAGTTGATTTTTTTAGTTACTGATAAATACTTGGACAAATCATTAAGATGTCACCAAAATTATAGTTCCAAATATTTATTATTAAGCATCAAACATGCAAATTGTCTTTAATTATTTCATAAACACATCACATTTTGACAAAATATGTATTGATAATCTTTTTACTCTAGTCCTCTATCTTTGCTTTTATTTTTCTATGAGAACTAACTAATTTAATTTAAAATGTCTTGGAGGGATGGCTCTTGGGTTTCTCAGTCGGATAAGCATCTGCCTTCAGCTCAGGTCATGTTCCCGGGGTCCTGGGATTGAGTCCCTCTTTGGGCTCCTTGCTCAGCAGGGAACCTGCTTCTCTCTCTACTTGCTGCTCTCCCTGCTTGTGCTGTCTCTCTCTTTGACAAATAAATAAATAAAATCTTTAAAAAAATTATGAAAATAAAATAAATGTCTTGGGAAAAAAAGGAAAAAATATTTTGGAATTCAAATGATATGGAATTCCCATTATATAAGTCAAAATAATTCTTTAGAAACAATTTCAACCTAACATAATTATATATACAAAATATATATTCATACACATATCTGTGTATACAAAAATATACAAAACATGTGTATGAATATATAAGTCAAAATTATATTAAAATTGTAAAAAATAACTTATTTCCTTACTTGCTTTTATTACCAATTTTCAAAAATAACTGGTTTCCTAAATCTAGTCTTTAATGTAAGATTATAACATTATTATCTTTTACTGGTGGTATTTAAATTGATTTTTTTTTACATTAGGAAAATCACTGGTGAGAATAATACAAGTGAATCACAACAACTATTTGTCATAAATGGTTCACATTTTATGAGTCAAATTTTAATTTTCATTCTCTTAATCGATTTACATTTTCACAAGTAAATCTTATAATTGTCAGAAGCATTTACTTGAATCAAATTACAGCAGCTCTTGTCTCCCAACTTACTTGTTATTTTTATTACGGTTTTACAGTCATCATTATTTATACTACATTGATTGCAGCCTCTGTCCTGCCACACTATTGCCGTCAATTACTCCTACACTTCAGTTTACTAATTAGTCTACTCAACCCATTCATCTCTTTCTCACCCTCCTGTCCAATTGCTGTTTTGTGGAGTGCACATTAATGATCTGTATCCATTATAGATTGCACATCACAGTATTACTTTTTGTACTTGCTAATCTTGCTGCTGACTAAAGTATGTAAATAAATTTAAAAATTATTGATCATCAATTAATTTAATTTTTCTAACACAAATTTATCCGATAGTACAAAATGCCTGTAATTCTACATTTGAGTTTGTGTTTCAGTATTTTTCAAGTGTTTATTGGAAAGTATAGTCCTTAACGGATTTTTTTTTTTTTAATGTATAAGTTCAGATCCAGACTTCTTCAATTTCTAAGTGTATGATCTTGGACAAATTAACCAATAAACTACAGTCCCTTTTTCTAACAACTGAATTCAATAACAACACTTCTTTCACTCTATTTAAGTGAAATAATATACTAAAGCTTTTTATTATCCAGGTTGGCAAATTTCAAGTTCAAAATATGCTATTAATTATTTTTATTCTAAGTATAGTGAAAACAACACAAAATTTTTTTTGTCCATTAATAAAATATAATGCCTTTAGCTCTTAAGTAATTTTAAAAGTTTTTTGATAAAATATCTAAAGAAAATTTATACCTTTTTTTCTAAATTAGATAACAATACAAATCAAGTTAATATGCCTAATCTTTATGTATTCATTAATTTATTAACTTCAAAAACATATATTGGGTTTGTACCACATGTCAGATATTACACTCTGTACTGTGAAGACAAAGACATCATTAGGGCCCTAAGAAGTCTACTGGGAGGGGCACCTGGGTGGCTCATTTGGTTAAGCATCCAACTTTTGTTTTAGGTTCAGGTCATGATCTCAGGGTTGTGAAATAGAGCCCTACGACCAGCTACACACTCAGTGAGGAGGCTGCTTAAGATACTTTCTCCCTCTTCTTCTGTCCCTCCCACTCAGGCACTCTCTCATTCTCTCAAATAAATAAATAAAATGTAAAAAAATTAAAAAGAAGCCTACTGGGAAATTTATAATATAGCAAAGTAACACATTCCTTTTAATAAAACTTGTATTTTCCATATTAATAAGAAATCACTAGTCCTAGGATAAGAATAATGGTCATCTGGAATAATGAGTCAACTGAAAGTGTCTACTTTTATCTTTTTTTTTTTATTTGAGAGAAAGAGAATGAGAGATAGAGAGCACGAGAGGGAAGAGGGTCAGAGGGAGAAGCAGACTCCCTGCTGAGCAGGGAGCCCGATGTGGGACTCGATCCCGGGACTCCAGGATCATGACCTGAGCCGAAGGCAGTCGCTTAACCAACTGAGCCACCCAGGCACCCCTCTACTTTTATCTTTAACATAACCATTCATACCAATAAAAGGATAGACAGAAGTAAACAAATATTTGAGATATATCACTATGTTATTATTGACTTTCAATCTGAATAAAGATGTCCTAAAAATGTTTCTAACATGTCATCAAATAAAATACATTTTAGCTACCCCATGTTAATAAATTCTGAACTGATACCCTGTGCATTAATTTATACTTAAAAATACTTTGGTTTCTTTTTAGAAAAATTCTGATTCAATTGTAAGTAATTATACTTTTTCTTAATAAATGTGCATTGTCTCTTGCATTGGAGACTAGTATTTACTAAGTTTACATTTTAGTTTGAAGGAATCCATGGTAAAATTTCATTACCTTTTGGTGTAACATAGGTTGACCTCTAATAATGTCCCAAAATATTAATTATTTTAAATTCTATTTCCTTTTTGAAATTCTATTTTCTAGTAACAGTGTTCCTAAATGATAACTGAAAACCAAATCATATTATTGTGTTTTTTATCCTGTTGATCTAACATAAGAAGTTCATTGAACAGGGATGCACATTGTACTTCATTTTACATATTAGTGAGTGAATTATCCCATGCAAAGCCTGTGTTGGAGACATATGAGGTAGAGTCTAGAGTCAAGAGCAAAAACATTGCTCTGGGCAATCAGTGATGTTGGCCACAGTGCTGGCTGTAACTTATAAAATAGATGTACAACTTTTGTCAATCCTGGTACACATCTTTCAATTCTTTATTACAGAAACTAAAACCAGACAGCAGAGATTAATTAACCCCCATGTACTCAAAATCCAGTTTCAAAAATTATCAACTCAGGACCAATCTTTTGAATCTTACTTCATCTCCTTCTTTTCTCTGTATATCTTGGAGCAAATCCTAAATATAATTTCATTCCATTTCAGCTTATATCTGAAAAAGACTCATTCATTGCAACATAACCATAAATCCATTATCACTTGTAAAAAATAGTTTCTTATTAGTGTTAAATTAAATTAGTATTAAGCATTCTAAATATTGGTCAATATTACATTGATGAGTTTTTTTTTATCATGATCCAGATAAGGTCTGTATATTACAAGTGGTTGATAAATATTTTTAAATTTCTCTAAATTTATGTCTCTCTTTTTTTTGACTCTTTGTAATATATTTATTAATGAAGCCTAGTTATTTTTTTTCCTATGGAGTTTGCCAAAGTCTGGATTTGGAAATTTTATCCCCATGGTGCAGTTTTCTTGTTCTTTTTTCATTTGTATTTCTTGTAAATTAGTAGCTATAGGCAGAGAACTAATTAAAGTTAGATTCTTTCTTAGAGAATAAAGGGGTAAAACTACTTCATAGGCATTAATTTCTTCCATCTGAAAGCAAATTATCATTTTGATATTTCTGTTGTGATGTCAGCAGTCCTTTATGTTCAGTGGCTGGATCCATTAATTCATTTCAGTTTGCAAAAGACTGGCATTCAAATTCTATTATTGCTTCTTAATTTATTAGCTAAGATTATTCTATACAGAAAAAACTTCCTTCCTCTCATTAGATATTTGCATATCCAGTTATACAGATTTTAAAGGAAACACAAGATACATGCTTTATTATTTTCCTTTATTTACTTTTTTTTAAAAGTTGGTTCACTAGCATATTTTAAAATTGTTAAAATAGATTTTATTTTTTTTAAAGATTTATTTTGAGAGAGAGAGAGAGAGCATGAGTTGGGGAATGGGCAGAGGGAGAGAACCTTCAAGCAGACACCCCCTGAGCATGGAGCTCCATCCCACTACCCAAGAGATCATGCCCTAAACCAAAACCAAGAGTAGGATGCTTAACCTACCCCACCTTGGCACCCCTAGATTTTAATGTTTTTAAATGACATTTTGAACTTATGTAAATTTGATATAATTCAGTAGACTGCAGTTATGATCCCTATTAATGTCCCTGACAGGTATAGATCTCTGGATGCAGATATTTAGATGAAGTTTGAGATGCAAATTATTCTTTAAGGATTAACACTTCTGAAGAAAGTGGGAGAAAAGAAAGATTAGGTGGAAGGAGAAGCAATCTGTAATGTAGGCACATCAAAATTTGCTCAACCCAATTGAAAACTTTGAAGCAAATATTGCCTGTCAGAGTTGTCCCACATCCTGGCAAACAGGCTGAGCTTGTGTATCCTCGTCTCATGCTGGCACATTATGCAAGCTGCTCTAGGAAAGCATGATGTGACCTTGGACAAGGCATATCTATGCTGCTAAGGAAAATTCTAAAAGAGCTGACTGCTAAAGACTGCTAATTATACTTCTTGAAGTTGGGCAACAGGTCCTTCCTTGAAGGAAGATACAGGCATTAAGCCCATAATATATATTTATTATTGAGCCACTATCTCTAAATTTAAATTCTTTGCCAATTGTTTTTTGAGGAATTGGAGGAAAATTTCTATTTTTTTTTAATTTTTTCCTTAAATCCAGATTATCTCAGAAAGAGTTCTGGTAAGAAAAATTAACAAGAGGATGCATTAAAGATCTAAGAAAGAACAATCCCTTGGTAAATATATTTTATAATTCATTGTTTCTTTATATCTCTGTACTACTGTGGTAATGAATTTTAACCTCTTGTTTAACTTCACAGATAATATACCCCTATATTCTTTCTACTAGGGACTACTATAATTTCTCTTTATCCAAAATTTCTGAAGTATGGTACACACAGTTTGAAGGACTTTGCTATACTTTGCATCTCTTTGGAACATGCGGTTGTCCTGTTATCTTTTGCATGAATGTCTATACCTTAAAGATTCTTTTTTTAATTTTTAAGTAATCTCTCCACCCAATGTGGGGCTCAAACTCACAACCCTGAGATCAAGAGTCACACGATCCACAGCCTGAGCAAGCCAGGTGCCCCTGTCCTTTATAGATTTCTAAGTACTATTTCCTGGAGAGTCACAACCACACATCCCTGATATCCAATCCTGTAACGTCTCACAGTGCCATGAAACTTGGTCTCAATGTTTTCCATACTAGTTACCACAGAAGTCTGCAAAACAGAAGTCATAAAAGGCACCGCAGTTCAGTTAAATTAAGGATAACCATCAAACATACATCCAATGTTCTCCCATATTTTACTGTAGTTTTCTGACTTTGTATATTTGTATAAATAAAAGCCAACTATGATATTAAATCTTTATGGAAGTATAACAACATATAACAATATGTTTCAGTTCTACAACATAATGATTCAATATTTGTATATATTGCAAATGATCACCACAATAAATCTAGTAAATATTCATCACCACCCATCAACTGTGGTATTTTTAAATTTTTTTCTATACTGTTACTCACTCACAAAAATTATACAATACACACATGTACAAACATACACAGACACACTATCACATGCGTACACACTCCTTTTAACACTCCAGATACTGTAGAACATATCAGAAACCATATTATATACTGTATCAGATCAGATATTATGAAACTATAAAAATAAACATTTATTTAAAAAAAAGTTAAAACATTTCTTAGATTCCTCTACTGCTGGAGCACTGGAAATCAATTACATTGTGATAATTAACTGTACTTTTAGGAGATTTGGGGGACAAAAGTGAAGCTGCTTTGGCTTTTTCCAGTCCTACTGACATCTACAGCCCTTTTATTTTTCCCCCTAAAGGGATATTTTAATGTTCTGGTATCACCTCTATGGAGAGCAAGATGATATTGTGGTAGTTTTAGTAGCTTTCTAAATCCTGGCTTTTTCTTGAAGTCATCAATGCCCAGGGTAGACTTCTATTTTCCTGGCTGTGTGGTATGATTGGGAGTCAAACCCCAGCCCAAAGTCTACTCCTCAAAGCTTCTAAAGCTCACTGGCTAAAATAGCTAAAATAATTTGTAACTTCAACAACTAAATCCTTACTGATGAGCCAACTGTTGTAAAGAAAAAAAAAACAAACAAAACTTCTAAGAAAACAGTAGATACTGTATTACAGAACACACCTATTATATAGAAACCAATGCACTAAAAAGTACAATATTAAAAAACAAATTATAGACATTGGGTATCAAGAATTTTAAAAACTTTTCAAAACTTCTGTCCTTGGGCTTCACCCTCTATTTGAATATGTTCCCTTTCCAGTTCTGATTTTTATTCTTTTAGTTTTATATCAAGTTTTATACTTTTTTAGAGGTTTTTTTTGTTGAAACTTTTTTTTTAATTTTAATTGAAATATAGTTTAATACAGTGTTATATTAGTTTCAGCTGTTAACAGTGATGGTGAACCAACAATTCCATACATTACCCAGTGCTCATTCGACAAGTACATTCCTTAATCTCCATCACTGATTTCACCCATCCCTTCACCCACCTCTCCTCTGGTAACCATCAGTTTGTTCTCTAAAGTTCCAAGTCTGTTTCTTGGTTTGCCTCTCTCCCTCTTTCTTTTCCCCTTTACTTGATTGTTTTGTTTCTTAAGTTCCACATATGATTGAAAGCATATGGTATTTGTCTTTCTCTGACTTATTTCACTTAGCATTATACTCTCCAGCTCCATCCATGTCATTGCAAATGGCAAGATTTCATTCTTTTTTATGGCTGAATAATATTCCTGTGTGTGTGTGTGTGTGTGTGTGTGTGTGTGTGTGTGTGTGTGTAATATCTTCTTTATATATTCATCTATCTATTGATGGACATTTGAGCTGCTTCTATAATTTAGCTATTGTAGATAATGGTGCTATAAACATCAGGGTGCATGTATCCCTTTGAATTAGTGTTTTTGTATTTTGGGAATAGATACCCAGTAGTGTGATTACTGGATTCTAGGGTAGTTCTATTTTTAACTTTTTGAGGAAACTCCATACTGTTTCCCACAGTGACTGCACCAGTTTCCCTTCCCACCAACAGTACATGAGGGTTTCTTTTCCTCTACATCCTTGCCAAAACCTTTTGTTTCTTGTGTTGCTGATTTTAGCTGTTCTAACTGGTGATATCTCATTGTGGTTTTGATTTGCATTTCCCTAATGATGAGTGATGTTGAGATTCTTTTCATATGTCTGTTCGCCATCTGTATGTCTTCTTTGGAGAAGTATCCATTCGTGTCCACTGCCCATTTTTAAATAAGATTATTTGTTTTTTGGGTGTTGACTTGCATCAGATTTTTATATATTTTGGATACTAACCCTTTACCAGATATGTCATTTGTAAATATCTTTTCCCATTTCATAAGTTGCCTTTTAGTTTTGTTGATTGTTTCCTTTGCTGTGCAGAAGGTTTTTATTTTGCTATAGTCCCAGTACTTTATTTTTGCATTTATTTCCCTTGCCTCAGGAGATATATCTAGAAAAAAATGTTGATATGGCTGATGTCAGAGACACTACTGCCTATGCTCTCTTCTAGGATTTTTAAAGGTTTCAGGTTTCACATTTAGGTCTTTAATCCAATTTGAGTTTATTTTTGTGTATGATGTAAGAGAAAATTTGAACAGACCAATTACCAGCAAAGAGATTCAATCAGTAATCAAAAACTCCCAACAAAAAAGTCCAGAACCAAATGGCTTCACAGATGAATTTTACCAAACATTTCAAGAAGCTAATACCTATTCTTCTCAAACTTTTACAAAAAATAGAAGAGGGAGGACAATTTCCAGATTCATTCTATGAGGCAATTATCATCTTGACACCAAAACCAGTAAGACACCACAAAAAAAAAAAAAAGTACAGCTCAATATTTCAGATGAACATAAATGCAAAACTCCTCAAAAAAATACTAGCAAGCTGAATTCAACAATACATTTAAAAAATCATTCACCACAATCAAGTGGGATTTATTCCAGGATGCAAGGGTGGTTCAGTATTCTCAAATCAATCAATGTGATATATCACATCAATAAGAGAAAGGATAAAAACCCTATGATCATTTCAATAGACACAGGAAAACCATTTGACAAAGTACAACATCCATTCATGATAAAAGCCCTAAACAAAGTAGTTGTTTTTTTTTTTTAATTTTCACTAGTGATAGTCCAATTTCTAAAATTACTCATAGGAAATTTTTGTGTTAAACCCCAAATCTCAATGGCATGGAGGTATATAACCATTACGTTAGTTTTGTACCATCACAATTACACAAAATCAATCAAAATATTTCCAAATTAATACATGAAGTTAGGCAAAGAATATGTAATATTATAGTTTTGAAACCACTCCAAAAATGCATATAGTATATAGAGAAAACTGCCACCCCCTCTATTTATTCTACTCGTTCTCCCATCAGTTGTATCACTCATCTACTAAGCCCCATTAATACATCTTACAGATGAGGAAGGGGAGTCCCTATTGGAAAAGGACAGGAATGAAAGTGGATTACTGCTGAAGTGAGGAAAAAAGAAAAAAAAAAGAAACAAACAAAATGATAGTGTTAATGAGCTATATCCCCAGGAGGATTTTTAACTCAACTTTAAGTATCTGAAGACTAGAAAGATAAATGAAATAGACAAACACATTTTGATACCATACAAGGGACTTTTGAGACTTCAGTCATGAGAAACGGTACCTTTCAAAAAGATATTTACAATTTAGTATGGAAAATAGTATTTGACATACTTTTGAACACTTGCAAATTTAATGCACACATCTAATGCACAATTAGTATGCACACAAATATTTTGAAAATGATAGAAGAAATAAATATAAATGTCAGTTTATTTTTTCTTTAAATTTTTTATTGTTATGTTAATCACCATACATTACATCATTTGTTTTTGATGTAGTGTTCCATGATTCATTGTTTGTGCATAACACCCACTGCTCCACACAGAACGTGCCCTCTTTAATACCCATTACCAGGCTAACCCATCCCCCCACCACCTTCCCCTCTAGAAACCTCAGTTTGTTTTTTAGAGTCCATCGTCTCTCATGGTTCGTCTCCCCCTCCAGTTTCCCCCCCTTCATTCTTCCCCTCCTGCTACCTTTTACTTTTTTTTTCTTCACATGTATTGCATTATTTGTTTCAGAGGTACATATCTGTGATTCAAAAGTCTTGCACAATTCACAGTGGTCACCATAGCACATGAACTCCTCAATGTCTACCACCCACCCACCACATTCCTCACATCCCAAAACACTCCAGCACCCCTCAGAATGTTTCCTGAGATTAAGAATTCCTCATATCAGTGAGGTCATATGATACCTGTCTTTCTCTGATTGACTTATTTCACTAAGCATAACACCCTCCAATTCCATCCACATCGTTGGAAATGGCAAGATTTCATTCCTTTGAATGGTTGCATAATATTCCATTGTATATATATATCATATCTTCTTTATCCATACATCTGTTGATGGGCATCTCGACTCTATCCACAGATTGGATATTGTGGACATTGCTGCTATAAACATCAGGGTGCACATCCCCCTTCGGATCCCTACATTTGTATCTTTGGGGTAAATACCCAGTACAGCAGTTACTGTGTCATAGGGTAGCTCTATTTTCAACTGTTTGAGGAACCTCCATACTGTTTTCCAGAGTGGTTGCACGAGTTTGCATTCCAACCAATAGTGTAGGTGGGTTCCCATTTCTCTGCATCCCCGGCAACATCTGTCATTTCCTGACTTATTAATTTTAGCCATTCCGACTGGAGTGAGGTAGTATCTCATTGAGGTTTTGGTTTGGATTTCCCTGATGCACAGCAATGTTTGGTACTTTTTCATGTGTCTGTTGGCCATTTGGATGTCTTCTTTGGAAAAATGTCTCTTCGTGTCTTCTGCCCATTTCTTGATTAGATCATTTGTTCTTGGGGTGTTGAGTTTGATAAGTTCTTTATAGATTTTGGATACTAGCCCTTTATCTGATATGTCATTTGCAAATATTCTCTCCAATTCTGTCGGTTGTCTTTTGGTTTTGTGGACTGTTTCTTTTGCTGTGCAAAAGCTTCTTATCTTGATGAAATCCCAATAGTTCATTTTTGCCCTGGCTTCCCTTGCCTTTGGCGATCTTTCTAGGAAGAAGTTGCTGTGGTTGAGGTCGAAGAGGTTGCTACCTGCATTCTCCTTTAGGATTTTGATGGACTCCTGTCTCACGTTTAGGTCTTTCAACCATTTGGAGTCTATTTCTGTGTGTGGTGTAAGGAAATGGTCCAGTTTCATTCTTCTGCATGTGGCTGTCCAATTTTCCCAACACCATTTGTTGAGGAGACTGTCTTTTTTCCACTGGACATTCTTTCCTGCTTTGTCAAAGATGAGTTGACCATAGAGCTGAGGGTCCAGGCTCTCTATTCTTTTTTTTAAGATTTTATCTATTTATTTGACAGAGAGAGACACAGCGAGAGAAGGAGCACAAGCAGGGGGAGTGGGAGAGGGAGAAGTAGGCTTCCCACGAAGTGGGGAGCCCGATATGGGGCTCGATCCCAGGACCCTGGGATCATGACCTGAGCCGAAGGCAGACGCTTAACCGACTGAGCCACACAAGTGCCGCTGGGCTCTCTATTCTGTTCCAATGATCTATGTGTCTGTTTTTGTGCTAGTACTATATTGTCTTGATGATGACAGCTTTCTAATAGAGCTGGAAGTCTGGAATTGTGATGGCACAAGCTTTGCTTTTCTTTTTCAACATTCCTCTGGCTATTCGGGGTCTTTTCTAATTCCATACAAATTTTAGGATTATTTGTTCCATTTCTTTGAAAAAAGTAGATGATATTTTGATGGGGATTGCATTGAATGTGTAGATTGCTCTAGGTAGCATTGACATCTGCACAATGTTTGTTCTTCCAATCCATGTGCATGGAATGTTTTTCCATTTCTTTGTGTCTTCCTCAATTTCTTTCATGAGTATTTTATAGTTTTCTGAGTACAGATGCTTTGCCTCTTTGGTTAGATTTACTCCTAGGTATCTTATGGTTTTGGGTGCAGTTGTAAATGGGATCGACTCCTTGATTTGTCTCGCTTCTGTCTTGTTGTTGGTGTATAGGAATGCCACTGATTTCTGTGCATTGATTTTATATCCTGCCACTTCACTGAATTCCTGTATGAGTTCTAGCAGTTTTGGGGTGGAGTCTTTTGGGTTTTCCACATAAAGTATCATATCATCTGCAGACAGTGAGAATTTGACTTCCTCTGTCGATTTGGATTCCTATGATTTATTTTTGTTTGATTGCTGTGGCTAGGACTTCTAAATAGTATGTTGAATAACAGTGGTGATAGTGGACATCCCTGCCACGTTCCTGACCTTAGGGGTAAAGCTCTCAGCTTTTCCCCATTGAGAATGATCTTCGCTGTAGGTTTTTCATAGATGGCTTTTATGATATTGAAGTATGTACCCTCTATCTCTCTACTCTGAAGAGTAGATCAGAAAGGATGCTGTACTTTGTCAAATGCTTTTTCTGCATCTATTAGGAGGATCATATGATTCTTGTTCTTTCTTTTATTTATGTAGTGTATCACGTTGAATGATTTGTGGATATTGAACCAACCTTGCAGCCCAGGGATGAATCCCACTTGGTCGTGGTGAATAATGCTTTTAATGTACTGTTGGATCCTATTGGCTAGTATTTTGGTGAGAATTTTTGCATCCATGTTCATCAAGGATATTGGTCTGTAATTCTCCTTTTTGATTGGGTCTTTGTATGGTTTGGGGATCAAGGTAATGCTGGCCTCCTAAAACGAGTTTGGGAGTTTTCCTTCTATTTCTACTTTTTGGAACAGTTTCAGAAGTATAGGTATTAATTCTTCTTTAAATGTTTGATAGAATTCCCCTGGGAAGCCATCTGGCCCTGGGCTTTTGTTTGTTCGGAGATTTTTGATGACTGCTTCAATTTCCTTAGTAGATATAGGTCTGTTCAGGTTTTCTATTTCTTCCTGGTTCAGTTTTGGTTCAGTTTTATACATCTCTAGGAATTCACCCATTTCTTCCCGCTTATCTAATGTACTGGCGTAG
The DNA here is from genome assembly GCF_003265705.2 of Callorhinus ursinus. Taxonomy (NCBI): domain Eukaryota; kingdom Metazoa; phylum Chordata; class Mammalia; order Carnivora; family Otariidae; genus Callorhinus; species Callorhinus ursinus. The sequence continues at coordinate 19,880,875 of NW_027397084.1, forward strand.
AGTTGCTCATACTATGTTCTTATAATTGTTTGTATTTCTTTGGTATTGGTTGTGATCTCTCCTCTTTCATTTATGATTTTGTGATTTGGGTCATTTCTCTTTTCTTTTTGATAAGTCTGGCCAGGGGTTTATCAATCTTGTTAATTCTTTCAAAGAACCAGCTCCTAGTTTCGTTGATCTGTTCTACTGTTCTTTTGGTTTCTAGTTCATTGATTTCTGCTCTGATCTTTATGATTTCTCTTCTCCTGCTGGGTTTAGGCTTTATTTGCTGTTTTTTCTCTAGCTTCTGTAGGTGTAGGGTTATGTTGTGTATTTGAGACCTTTCTTGTTTCTTGAGAAAGGCTTGCATTGCTATATAATTTCCTTGTAGGACTGCCTTTGCTATATCCCAAAGATTTTGAACAGTTGTGTTTTCATTTTCATTGGTTTCCATGAATTTTTTTAGTTCTTCTTTAATTTCCTGGTTGACCCATTCATTCTTTAGTAGGATGCTCTTTAGCCTCCAGGTATTTGAGTTCTTTCCGACTTTCCTCTTCTGATTGAGTTCTAGTTTCAAAGCATTGTGGTCTGAAAATATGCAGGGAATGATCCCAATCTTTTGGTACCGGTTGAGACCTGATTTGTGACCTAGGATGTGATCAATTCTGGAGAATGTTCCATGGGTATTAGAGAAGAATGTGTATTCCGTTGCTTTGGGATGGAATGTTCTGAATATGTCTGTAAAGTCCATTTGGTCCAGTGTGTCATTTAAAGTCTTTATTTCCATGTTGATCTTTTGTTTAGATGATCTGTCCATTTCAGTGAGGGGGGAGCTAAATTCCCCCACTATTATTGTATTGTTATCAATGTGTTTCTTTGCTTTTGTTATTAATTGCCTTATATAATTGGCTGCTCCCATGTTAGGGGCATAGATATTTATAATTGTTAGATTTTCTTGTTCGATAGACCCGTTAAGTATGATATAGTGTCCTTCCTCATCTCTTATTATAGTCTTTGGTTTAAATCTAATTTGTCTGATATAAGGATTTCCACCCCAGCTTTCTTTTGGTGTCCCTTAGCTTGGTTAATGGTTTTCCACCCCCTCACTTTCAATCTGGGGGTGTCTTTGGGTCTAAAATGAGTCTTTTGCAGACAGCATATCAATGGGTCTTGTTTATTTATCCATTCTGATAGCCTGTGTCTTTTGATTGGGGCATTTAGCCCATTTATATTCAGGGTAACTATTGAAAGATATGAATTTAGTGCCATTGTATTGCCCGTAAGGTGACTGTTACTGTATATTGTCTGTTTTCCTTTCTGGTTTATGTTGCTTTTAGGCTCACTCTTTGCTTAGAGGACCCCTTTCAATATTTCTTTTAGGGCTGCTTTTGTGTTTGCAAATTCCTTTAGTTTTTGTTTGTCCTGGAAGCTTTTTATCTCTCCTTCTATTTTCAATGACAGCCTAGGTGGATATAGTATTCTTGGCTGCATATTTTTCTCATTTAGTGCTCTGAATATATCATGCCAGTCCTTTCTGGCCTGCCAGGTCTCTGTAGATAGGACTGTTGTCAATCTAATGTTTCTACCATTTTAGGTTACATATCTCTTCTCCCAAGCTGCTTTCAGGATTTTCTCTTTGTCTCTGAGACTCGTAAGTTTTACTATTAGATGTTGGGGTGTTGACCTATATTTATTGATTTTGAGAGGGGTTCTCTGTGCCTCCTGGATTTGGATGCCTGTTTCCTTCCCCAAATTAGGGTAGTTCTCTGCTATAATTTGCTCCATTATACCTTCTGCCCCTCCCTTTCTTTCTTCTTCTTCTGAGATCCCAATTATTCTAATGTTGTTTCATCTTATGGTATCGCTTATCTCTCAAATTCTGCCCTCATGATTCAGTAGTTGTTTATCTGTCTGTTTCCTAGCTTCTTTATTTTCCATCATTTGGTCTTCTATATCACTGATTCTCTCTTCTGCCTCATTTATCTTAGCAGTTAGTGCCCCCATTATTTTTATTGCCCCTCATTAATAGCCTTTTTGATTTCAACTTGGTTAGATTTTAGTTCTTTTATTTCTCCAGAAAGAGTTTCTCTAATAACTCCCATGCTTTTTTCAAGCCCAGGTAGTAGCTTTAAAATCATGATTCTGAACTCTATGTCTGACATCGTACTAATGTCTTTATTGAGTAGGTCCCTGGCAGTCAGTACTACCTCTTTTTCTTTTTGTTGAGGTGATTTTTTCCATCTTGTCATTTTGTCCAGAGGAGAACTAATGACTGAAAGAACAAAATGATAACAGGGTAACAATGTGCCCAGAAAAAATACTCTAAACAAATCAGAAAAGACCTGAAACCAGGGGAAAAGAAAGGGAAAGAAAGTCAAAAGAAAAAGATAAAAACAAACAAAAACAGAACAAAACAAAACAAAAAAAAACAGAACATGATCAAATATGATCAGGCTGGTGCATACATCAGTGCCACACATTAGATTTTGGGTGTATTTTTGTCTGTTAGAAAGTGCCTCCCAAAATTTTAAAGAAAGAAAAACTTATACATGTACATAAATAAGGGTTGATACGATGAAGGGATGGAATATAATATAAAGATGAAAATTATAGAAAATTTTATCAAAGGAATTGATAAGATAAGAAGTTGTTTGAAAAAGAAAGAAGTATTAAAAAAAATGGGGAGAGAATGTGATCAGGCAAGACACTAGAACAAAGCCATACCCTAGAGATTAGGGTATATTTTGATCTGTTAGAAGAAACGGTATCTCAAAATTTTAAAGAGAGAACAACATATATATATATATATGCCAAAAATAAGGGTAACTA
>NW_027397084.1:19883782-19942487 GCF_003265705.2 Callorhinus ursinus
TTTTGCCAGATTCCCAAATGTTGCCGTGATTCCCAAATGTTTTGCCAGAGGCGGAATTGCCCCGCCCTTGCCAGGTCCAGGCTAAGTAATCTGCTCAGGTTTGCTCTCGGGAGCCTTTTTTCCCTGCACGCTTTCCATACAGCTTTGGAGGACGAGAGTGAAAATGGTGGCCTCCCAATCTCCACCTGGGAGGAGCCGAGAACTCGGGGCCCCACTCCTCAGTGAGCCCCCAGAGAAAAAGAGTCAGTCACTCCCGTCTCCCCGGTCTCCAGCTGCACACTCCATGCTCACCCGGCCTGTGATCGAGTGTTTCTATCTCCCGCACCTGACCCCGTGTGGAATCTCCAAGCCCAGCAGATCCCTGTGGTGCCCTCCTGCACCCCTCCTCCCAGTGGAGGAAGGGGAGTCTCCCTGGGCCTGCCGCTTGTTGGGTCCCTGTTGGAGGAGCAGTGGCCCGACTGTGCGGTGTGTGAATCACAGTTTATGGCAACCCCGAGTTGGGAGCCCACTCCTCGGCTCCGGGTCTGCAGCCAGCTTCCCCACTCCGATACCTGGGAGCTCTGCTGCTCTCAGGCACCCCCGGTTTTTCTGTGACCCCAAGGGTCCTGAGACCCCACTGTCCTGCGAGGGTTCCCCCCCCCCTTAGCCACTAGAGCGATGTCCCTCAGGGGAGCAGACTTCTAAAAGTTCCGATTTTGTGCTCTGCGGCTCTATCACTTGCCAGAAGAGGCTGACGGAAGGCCCCTCCCCCACCGTCTATCCTCCCGAATATCGCCTCGGATTCACTTCTCTGCACGTCCTACCTTCCAGAAAGCGGTCGCTTTTCTGCTCAGAGAATTGTTGCTTTTCTTTTCTTCAATCTCCTGTTGAGTTCATAGGTGTTCAGAATGGTTTGATCCCTATCCAGCTGAATTCCTGAGACCAGACGAAATCCAGATCTCCTACTTCTCCACCATCTTGCCTATAAATGTCAGTTTAAAGGGAAATGTATGGTGTCTGTCATGGCTTCATTTTTTCTTTTGTCTGGTCATTTATCCATCTGTTTATCTTTGTTATCAGACTATCAGTATACAATGTAGTGGTAAAATGCTTCTCTACTTCCCCCCCTTTTTTTTTTGCTTTTTTGCTCTTTTTTTTCCTCCTCAGGGATTTGAAATTATCCTGTTACTAAAATAAACTAATAACTTGGTTTAAATAATTTTTTATAACTTTTTTTATTTCTTTAGTTGAAACAAAAACAGAGACAATGCTCATTTCTCTTTTTCTTCTAATACACTTCACTGTCTCATTTTTTTTCAACCCTTACAAACTTGGGGAAACAACAACAGCAACAACAAAAACATTCCTTCCTTTTACAAAGACAGTTTGGTTTTCCTTCCCTTTGAGCTCTGGGAGGAAAGCTCAGTCTCTGCTTACCCAGTCTCCATTTACCACATGACATTCTTCTCACTACATTTGAATATGGAAACCTGTAAAACACAAAATCTTTTTTTGCCAACCACATATATTAAATTTTATATCACTTGATTGATAGGACTTAATGGAAAGACAAACTTCCATGAATTGACTAATATTTTAAATGATCTAACACACCTCACATATGGTGTGTTTTTTAGGCATGTACCTAAAAAAAAAAAAGCAAAAGAAAAAAAAACTTTGCATAAATACATAAAATGAAAATCAATCAAAGTTTGATACACATATCATCAACGATCTAGCATTCACTATACAGAATGACAAAAGATTTCTAACAAGGGAATGTTTTAGATCTTCGCCTTTCTCAGTGGGAATGGAGGGAAATACATGCATATTTATTGCTTTGGGCCATTTTTTACTACCTACTGCATTTACTGTTTTTATAGTTGTTTTTAATTATTAATTTTCTAAACTTCACTAAATGATAAGTTAAACAACAATGTCAGATTTAGAGAATATCCAACTTCCCTTGTAATCCTCAGTGGAATTCAATATATGGCTGTATGTGTCCTAAATCTAGTTGCTCTAAACTAAGAATGTAAAGGAAGCTCTGGTTGTTGGAATGTTGGAAGCCGATGGGACAAGGAGTGACATTTGCTAACACAAAAGAGAGAATAAACTAAGTTCAGTGACTTTTTTTTTAAATTATGTCATTTTTTTTAAGATTTTATTTATTTATTTGAGAGAGAGAGAATGAGAGATAGAGAGCACGAGAGGGAAGAGGGTCAGAGGGAAAAGCAAACTCCCTGCCAAGCAGGGAGCCCGATGTGGGACTCGATCCCGGGACTCCAGGATCATGACCTGAGCCGAAAGGCAGTTGCTTAACCAACTGAGCCACCCACGTGCCCTAAGTTCAGTGTCTTCTGAACAGATGGCTACTTCTCTCTCTAACAGGATGGCAAAGAGGCATGTAAAACCCCTTCTTCACAGCCAAATAGCACAGGTCACAGGCAGAAAGATGGAATCCCTGAGTCACATGGGCAAAGCACCAAAGAATAGATGTCATTATGGATAAAGTGAACTTATGTCCAACGTATATGCCAAAACAATAAGGGAATTAAAATACTTATGGTTCAGATTTAGATAGATCTCGTATTCATAAATTGAGAATAAGAATTGCATGAACTAAAAAATTTCTTCAATAGGTATGAAATCACAGATTCAAAAAGCAATCCAATGAATCCATTCTCTTGCAGCCTGCCTGAAACTTGGAAGAATATGGAGATTATCAAAGAAACATAATGTGGTAAGAATAATTTTAGAATCACTATATTTCCTCTTAAAAAATCCTTAGGCAAGGTTATCTGCAATTGTCTAGTAAAATCTGGAGGAAAATAGCTGAATGATTCTTATAGTATTTATAGTTTTATACATACATGTATGTGTATGTGTTCCATATACATGGGACAATTTTATATGTTTCAATTAATACTTTAATAGCAACATTTGATATTTACATTCCATTTTGGAAAATTAAATGTACCTGATTTAATTCAAATATGACTCTGGGCCACAAGATGATTCCTTACAAGAATTATTACTATCTGAATATACTAATATATACTTTGATAAAAGACATAGTAGAAAGCATTGGGTCAAATAGAGATTGAAACGTGTTTAATGAGTCAATGTGTGAATGAATGATAAAAAGGCAAAAGAAAACATAATTTGTCACAATAAAAAAATCATTGCTTTGATTTCATTTATTCTTTCAGTAATATTTGTTGAGTTCCCAATTATATACATTAAAAAATCACCCTCAATATTTCTTTCAAAATAAAGTGGACATTTTAATAATGAATGAACTCTTGGTCTTGGCTCAGGTCATGATCTCAGCTCAGGTCATGATCTCAACTCAGGTCATGATCTCAGGGTCATGGGATCGAGTCCCATGTTGGGCTCTAGGCTGTTCAGTGTGGAGTCTGCTTGTTCCTCTCTCTCTGCTCCTCCTCCTCCTCTCTCTCTCTCAAATAAATAAAATTTAAAAAAAAAGATGTACTAGGCCATGTCTCTATTATTATATGATTTACAATTGGAAACAGAAGTTTCTACCTCTATATTGTTCTCATTGAAACTATGTATTTAAACCAACTGAATAGACATTATTGTTCTCACTATAATTATTATTCCAGCTACAAATATTTTCTAGTATGAGCAAAGACAGGAATCTTGAATTATAAGATAAGAGTATTTTGAAATACATGTATTATTTATAATATTCTCTTCACCTTTTAGGCATGTTGTACAATGTGTATAATGTTTGTGTACATGTGTATATACATTATAGAATTATATAAATAAAGATATATTTGGATTCATGCTAGAAAATGAATTTATTGATAGGGGTAAATAACCAAAAATTTTGGTGATTACAGGACTAATATGTAACCCAAGTCTTTTTAGGAGTCAAATTCATGTAAGTTGTGTACTAATTCCTATACAGTGAAAAAGTGGGATGTTTTCAACAACCAAATATCCTAAGTACCTTCAATAAACTAATTGAGGAAACAGAATAGTAGGTCAAATAAAATGCTTCAAGGACGCTGTGTCAGCCAGCCTGAAGCAATGGGATATCAAGGCAGACAGCTGGGAAACAATGGTAGCTGACAGTACCAGCTGGCATTTAACAACCAGGAAAAGAATGGTTTATACATTTTAAGAAGCAAACAAACTGAAAGTATTAACATGGAGAGCAAATGAAAGGCATGTAGGCAAGGTCTGGCCTTTAATGGAGTCTCACTGAGTAGGGAAAGATTAAAAATTACATAGATTCAGTTTTTGCCTTTTAAATTCAGTTTAAATAAGAAACCTGTAATGTGTAATTATAGTTTTAATTTAACTTGCAGTTAGAGAAGAGTTGTCAATAGCTTCTTAGAAATATTGTCAAATAGTAGTAAAAATATAAATTAAATAAAATTTTCCCTTGTTCCCTTTATATAAAAATGCATATTAATTTCCTATGGTGGCCAAATTCAATACTGTTTTATAGAAATCCATTTTGATAAAAAAAAATCAGTAACCATCAAGCAGCATCAACAACTATTTGTCATCTTTTTTATCTAATGCTGGATAGTTTGTGGAGAAAATACTTCAGGTGCTTTCTCGATCCCAGGTATGTATTATCTAAAAAGAAACACGATTTTGTTACAGTATGAAATAATAGAGATAATGCTAGATGCTAAACTTTCTAATCTCAATAGATTACAAAAATAAGGTTTATGCATTGTGCATGCAAGAGTCCAGGGTGGGTATTCCTTGTTGGACAGTTCTCCTTCAAGTGATGTTATGGGAACCCGGAGTGCTGTCATTTGGGGTTCTACAATATTCAACACATATCTCCCAATATTACTCAGGGAAGAGTAATCCATTAAGTCAGAAAGAAGTGAAAAAAAATGGAGAAATGTGTTTGGGAATGCTTCTCGGTCAGTCTTGAAGTGGAGTTCATTCTTTCAAGCCACATTTCTCTGGTTAGAAATCAATAATCTTAGCATATCTAACTTCAGGTGACTGGAACATGTCTACATTATGCATAGGCAAAAAAAAAAAAAAAAAAAGGACTTGTTTACCATTTAGCTGTCTTTTCTTCATATTTTTAGAATTTCCTATTTCAACCAGATTTATTTTTCTATAACTTATTACATATTTTGATTCTTACTAAATAGTTAAATCTATGGTAAGGATTCTGAAGATCCTAAGTTTTCTTATCCAATAAGTCTTAATTTATAATATTTGAATTGATGTGTTCTACCATTTTACCCAGAAACTTACTTAATTTCTTTCACTCCATGAACTTCTCTGTTTTGCAAACTTGTAAATATATCTTAATAATCTTAAAATGTGTATTTCTTATATAAATTTTTATATTTAAACAATGTTTATGGCCTTGAATTTTCACAAACCTAAAAAGTTCTTGTATTAGTCTATTTGAACTGGTTATCAAAATACCACAGACCAAGGTTTACACAACAGTATCTTGTCACAGTTCTGGAGGATAGACATCTATGACCAAGTTTCTGGCCAGTTCAGTTTCTGATGAGATTTCTCTTGCTGGCTTTTAGATGACTGCTTTCTTGCCATGTCCTCCCATGACCTTTCCTATATACACAAAGAGGGTTTTAAAAGAGAGGGAGACAGAGAGTGTAGGGGGCATTCCAGTGTCTCTTCTTATAAAGACACTGGTCCTAATGGATTAGGGCCCCACCCTTATAGCTTCATTTAATTTTAATTACTCCCCTATACCAAATGCCAGCCCCACTGGGAGCTAGGGCTTCATCATATGAATTTGGGGGAGACAATTCATAACAATCCTGGATTCATATAAAATGACCTTCTTAATATATCCTTATTTTTCTTAAAAGGGACTTTAATGGGAAACCATTTTATACATAATTCATAGTGGGAATTACTGGATATTTTAAAATGAGCAAAACACATTATGCTTTTGATACCTTTATAACATTTATTTTAACTTTTGTAGTTATTTCATTGCATCTTAATAATTTTCTATATTTAAAAATGTATAAAAATGTATAAATTACTTCTTCATTTCTCTAGAATCACCAATGCACTATTTCTAGTGAAAAAGGAAAGATAGTTGTTTTATTTTCAAATTTCCCTTAAAACATACATTTATTTTTCTGCTTTTGGAAAAATAAAGTGCTTGAAAAGAATAGGCAAATATTATACTTATTGATTCTTGTACCATGGTCACCACACCTTACTCAATCTTCCAGAAGCTGTATTTTCTCATTTTAAAATTGGGGTTTTGCTTACATGTTCTCTGATGCACCACCAGCTCTTAAAATACTGGTTAAGAGCAGCACTTTTTGTATCATAGTACCATATCCAACCAATATTAACATTAAAATAAGTAATTTATCAGAGAAATACTTAAATAAGAAGGTGTGTATAAAGATAAGGAAACTTCTTGAAATACTTCAAGTTAGTATTAAGTCTCTAATTAAGTTTCTGAAAATTTAGAGTTTGATGTTAATGCCTTGGCCAGTATCTTTTTCTGCTAGCAGGAAATGCATGTCTCCCTAACCAGGTTAGAGGCAGAGCTAACAGAAGGGGCAGAACATGTTTGCATGTTACTATCCAAGGAGTACTTTCTCAGAACATCCTGTAGACAATGACCACTACAGAAATTCACCTTTTGTTTCTCTACATCAAAAAGTTGGAGTAAGGGCTTTCCTTTTTTTCTCACAAACGTATGTGAGCGTTTGAGCAAGTTTTACCAACTGATCATTGAGAGGTTTAGCATTTTTTGTTGGTAGCTGTCCTGATTATTATGGATGGTGATATAGAGCCTTATGAATTTTTAGAAAACTATTAGTAAATCAGGATCCACATAACAGTGTTTGTGCCTGTTAATTATGTCTTCAGGGATATCAAAGTGCCAGCAAAATTTAACTATGTGGTTGAAGACATAAACTCCATTCTTAGATGTCTACTTTGGCAGTTTTATCCAGGATCTATGCTTCTATATTCTGATCTTTAGAAAAGAGAAAGAAAATACAAAGAATGCTTGTATAAATAGGAATAAGTTACCTGATAACATTGTATATAACAATATGAATTCTGCTTCCTAAATCTAACTTTTGTTACATAACTTCACTATCTAATAAAAAGGAAATTATAATGGCGCTATCTCTACTACAACCAAGGATGTAATTTTTTTCCCCTACAAAGCCTTAATAAGCTATCCCACACATAAACCTATATATACTACCTCTTTAGACAGAATAGCATTGGATTTTTAAAATGTCTGTTAGCATCAGGTTGTGAATGATGGTTGACTTAAGCCAACTGAAGACTTTATTTTCAAATTATAATCAATAAGACTGAATCAGAAACAAAGTGTCATTTTAATAATAATAGTGCAATAATATATAAAATTTGAAAGTTCAAGTTTAATTCTAAAAAAGTAACTAATCACATAAACTTAGATAAGTCTTCTATCATGTTTACAATTATGTTATCTATTTTTATTGATTGTTGTCATTACTGCTTTTATTGTAATGATTTTTAATCATCACCATCATCATCATGATCACTATCAAATATTTTATTATGCTCTTTCTGTGAAATTAGAACAGAGACAGGTCCTTTGCGTATGGTAAGTTGTGAAATTGTCCCAACCACCTTCAAATGTCTATTTTTTACAGGGTAGAGAACATGAAAATAATATCCATAAAAAATGAATAATTTATTAATTCATGGAATACCTTGGATTTAAACTGTTTGTCTTAATCCAGTATCAAATTACTTTTTACTACATCATGTTGCATGTAAATGGTATTGATATCTAATACTATTTGGAGTTCTAAAGGTATGTAATATGTCAAAATTAAATTTCGTGTTTTTGTTTCCTTGTGAGATTTTTATCTGTCAAAGCCTTCAGCAGCCTCCTTATCTCCTTTGACTTCCCCATTCCACAGTCTATTTTGTAAAATTTGACCACACATCTTATCTGACTAAATTGTCCACAGAAAAGCTTTAAGGTCCAGGGGCGCTTGGGTGGTTCAGTTGGCTAAGGGTCTGACTCTTGATTTTGGCTTAGATTATGAAATCCAGCCCCGCCTTGGGCATGAAGCCTGTTTAAGATTCTCTCTCTTCCTCTCCCCCTCCCTACCCTGCGTGCTTGCTCACGCTCTCTCTCAAATAAATAAATAAATCTTAAAAAAATAAAAGCTTTAAGGTCTAGTTTTTAGTCTTTCATTACTTCTCTAATTGTTGTGTAATCTTGGGAAAATAATTAATATTGCCAAGCTTTGGTTTCCTCATTATCAAAATGCTATCTGCTCTGTACCACTCATAGCAGCCACAATTCCTTCTCTTGCTTCCCATTGGAGAGACTGGATTGATAGGATGAAATTGAAGGAACTGTGAGGATATCTCTGCCTTCGGTTTCACTCTCAGACCTTCTCAAGAATTATCATATCCAAGCTCAGCTAAGGAATCTATCTTCCAAGTTCTCAATATATAACATAGATAATATGTAATGTATATTAGATGTATACCTTATTAATATATACTATTATAAAATATAACATTCTCTCCTTCACTAGTCCTTTTTATTTATATAAATAAATTTCTCCTTATCTATTAATGCTCTATATCAACCCTATTTTGATGTTTAAGCATGAAAAAAATAACTAAAATTCAAAAGAAATATAAATTCATCATTTGACTAGGTGCCTTGCAGGAGATGCAACTATGATTGCTTCTTGATTGTACTAATGAAGTGAGTAGCGAATGAAATGGTATATATAAAATTTTTTTTAAATAACATAAATTTAAAAAATTATAAATAAAAAGGACTAGTGAAGGACAGAATGTCCTACTATTGTAGAATATTGCAATAGTATATATTAATAAAATCATTATATGATGTATTAATACATTAATATTTATCTAATATACATTATATACTATCTATGTTATATATTTAGAACTTAGCTGAGCTTGGATATGAAACATCAAAGTTTTTTTTTAATTTTTATTCAAATTCCAGTTCGTTAACATATAGTGTAATATCAGTTTCTAGTGTACAATATAATGATTCAACACTTGCATACAATACCCAGTGCTCATCATAACAACTGCACTGCTTAATTCCCACCACCTGTTTATTTTTTTAAAGATTTTATTTATTTATTTATTTGAGAGAGAGAGCAAGCAGGGGGAGGAGCAGAGGGAGAGGAACAAGCAGACACCATGCTGAGTGAAGAGCCTGATGCGGGGCTCCATCTCACGACCCCAAGGTCATGACCTAAACTGAAATCAAGAGTTGGACACTTAAACAACTGGCCACCTAGGCACCCCCCCATCTTTCAACCATCCGCCACCTACCTCCCCCCCGGTAACCATTAGTTTGTTTTCTATAGTTAAGAGTCTGTTTCTCAGTTTGCCTTTCTCTCCTTTTTTTCTTTCTTTGCTCATTTGTTTTGTTTCTTAAATTGTATCACATGAGTGAAATCATATGGTATTTGTCTTTCTCTGACTGACTTATTTTTCTTAGCATAGTACTCTCTAGCTCCATCCATGTCATTGCAACTGGCAAGATTTAATTCTTATTGATGGCTGAGTAGTAACATTCCATGGTGTGGGTGTGTATGTGTGTGTGTATATGTATGTATGCGTATATATGGTATATATACCACATCTTCTTTATCTATTCATCGGTCAAGAGACAGCTGCGCTGTTTCCATAATTTGGCTATTGAAGATAATGCTATAAACATCAGGGTGCATGTATGCCTTTGAATTAGTATTTTTGTATTCTTTGGGTAAATAGGTAGTAGTGCAACTGCTGGATGGTAGGATAGTTCTATTTTTAACTTTTTGAAGAAACTCTATACTGTTTTTCACAGTGGCTGCATGGGTTGGCATTCCCACCAACAGTGCAAATGGGTTTCCTTTTCTCCACATCCTTACCAACAGCTGTTGTTTCTTGCATTACTGATTTTAGTCATTCTGACATTAAAGTTTTGATCACTTTGATTCCATTTGGGTAAATTTTGCAAATTGACTAAAATCATACGTTCATTTAATATCAAAAGTAATATGAACATTTAGGGGTGCCTGGATGGCTCAGTCAGTTAAGCAGCCTGCTCTTGATTTCAGCTTAGGTCATGATCTCAAGGTCATGAGATGGAGCCCCCTGTCAAGCTCCGTGCTCAGCAGGGAATCTGCTTGAGATTCTGTCTCTCCCTCTTCCTCTACCCCACTCTCACAAGCTCTTTTTCCCTCTCTCTAAAATAAATAAACAAATCCTTGAATAAATAGTAATATGAATATTTTGAGAAGCTACTTCAAGAACATAATAAAAATAAAAAGCCCATAATGTACATGAATCGAAAATCCAGATCTTTAGAGAAGTCTGGAAAATTGAAGTTAAAATATGTTAGAGGTTTAGATTTTATCAGTAAGGAGCTCAGGCACAAAATGTAGCTAATGGCATTATTTGCATGCCATGTCCATCTTGCAAAAGGACACAATACTTATATACTTGTGCTTGCACTATTCTATATTGCCACCAACAGTGTCAAGGTTCTAATTTCTCCAAAATTTTTTGCCCATTTTTTAATTAAGTTATGTGTTTCTTTGCTATTGGGTTGTAGGTGTTCTTTGTGTATTTTGGATATTAATTTGGTCTTAGTTTGGGCTACTATAACAGAATAGCATAGTTTGGGTGGTTTATAAACAACAGAAATTTACTTTTCACAGTTCGGGAGGCTAGAAGTCCAATATCAGATTGACAGGATGATCTGGTTCTGGTGACCTATGGATTATATAGTGCCCACTCCTCATTGTATCTCCCCATGATAGACTGCAGAGAGGAGCAAGCTCTCTCTGGACTCTTAAAAGCATCAAATCCATTAGTAAGGGCTCCCACCTCATGAACTCATCTAATTCTAATTACCTCTCAAAGGCCCCACCTCCTAATACTATCACATCGGGGAGAGGTTTTCAACATATAAATTTTGTGGGGATACATTCAGTTTATAACAAATCCCTTGCCAGATATATGGTTTGCAGATATTTTTTCTCATTCTGTAGGTCATTTTTTTCACTCTGATAATTATTTCCTTTGCTGTGCACAAACTTTTTGTTTAATGGAGTCCTACTTGTCTAATTTTTCTTTTGTTGCCTGTGTTTTTGGTGTCCTATCCAAGAAAGCATTGCCAAGTCCAATGTCATGAATCTTGTCACCTGTTTTCCTCTAAGGGTTTCACAGTTTCAGGTCTTGCATTGAAATATTTAATTCATTTTTAAGTTCACCTTAATGTATGGTGTAAGAAAAGGTTCTCACTTCATTCTTTTGCGTGTGGATATCCAGTTTTCCCGACACTACTTGTTAAAGAGACTATCGTTTTCCTGTTGCGTCTTCTTGGTTCCTTTTTCAAAAATCAATTGACTGTGTGTGTGTGGGTTTGTTTTTAGGCTCTCTATTCTGCCCTGTTGGTCTATATATCTGTTTTTATGCCAGTACCATACTGTTTTAATTACAATAGCTTTGTATTATATTTTGAAATCAAGAAATGTGATGCCTCCTGCTTTGTTATTCTTCAGTTTGCCTTGGCTATCTGGGGTCTTTTGTGATTCCATATTAATTTTAGGATTGTTTTTTTCTATTTTTGTAAAATAAATGTCATTGGGATTTTGTTAGGGATTGCATTGACTCTGTAGATTATTTTGGGTAATACAGACATTTTAACAAAGTTAAGTATTCCAGTCCATGAATATGGAATGTCTTTTCATTTATTTTTGTCTTTAATTTCTTTCATCAATGATTTGTTGTTATCAGTGTGCAAGTCTTTCATCTCCTTGGTTAAATTTATTGCTAAGTATTTTATTCTTTGTGATGCCACTGTAAATGGGGCTGTTTTCCTAATTTCCTTCTCAGGGAGTTTATTGTTAGTGTATAGAAATAAACTGATTTGTATATGTTATTATATTATACAACTTTACTGTATTTGTTTATAAGTTTTAATGGCTTTTCTTCCCATGTCAAAATTAATCTTACATTGAGAAAATACCCAGTTGGAATAGGTTTTATATTTTGTCCAATTATATTTTTTCAGAATTGATTTTCTTAAGAAAGGACAAGATACTTCTGTGTTTTCTAAATTGCATTATTTTCTGAAGCTAGTTGTGTTTGACTGATTAATACAACCGGGCTTCCACCTCAGTAATCTAATTGAATTTCAGATCTGAATCATAGCTGAATTAGTTCTAAGTCAGAGCTCTTTTTATTACAATGCTAATACACAGACCAAATCTTTACAATCCCCACTTCACTGATTTCAGTCCTGTTCTACATGGATATGCATTGTACAAACAATACATAGTGATCTGTCTGAAGTGAACACCTGCCATTGTCTGGAAATTGCTTTTTGGAATATCCTATTTATTGAACATGAAAGTTGTATTTGAACACCAACATTGAATCTACTGGTTACCCTTTCCTCCAATGCACATACCTAAATTTCAGCATTTCTAAAACCTGAGTGCCCTCACCATGGTTTCCTTCCCTATCCAAGTATTGCTGCATCCCAATTTGCTCTGCATTTGGCCCTGAACACCCAGGTTCAATATGTATAAAATGATCCTCTTTCATATTTAACTTTCATATTATATATATATATATGTGTGTATATATATATACACACACACACATACATACAAAGATGTATATATAAATTTTAAAATAGCTCATCAAAGGGATCAACAAATTTTTAATGTGACAAATATTATTTTGATATCTATTGGACATATTTAAAGATAATGTAGTAGAGATACTCTTTAATAGTCAATATTTGAAAACTTAATGGACAAAAAGAACATTTTTTTGAAAACCATGGCAATTTAAGAAAGTCATGCTACACTATATAGTGTGAAGGATATTTATTCTTGTTGTGAAAAGCCAGCTTATTAAGATTAGGAAATAGTATTTGTAGTTAGGAATGGAAATTTCACTTAAATAGCTGTCCTTAAACATTTTGACCATAATCATCAAATCAATTATTGTTCAGTTACTATTTTTGGGGATAAATAAATCAATATATTAACTAAAAGTAATGGTAGGCATAGTTTCTTAAGTTAATCCAATATGCTAAATTTAAAAAAAAATGTATTCTTTCAGAAAATATCTTATGTGTTGAAATTTTCAAATGTGAATTTTTACCAGACTTGACATGTTTGAACTGATTTTAATGCTTAAGAAACTTGTTTTTCTCCTTATATTCATTTATTGCATTTTTATTTTATTTTATTTTATTATTTTATTTTATTTTATTTTATTTTATTTTATTTTATTTTATTTTATTTAGCCCAAGGTTTTCTTTGTGCTTGGAAAAATATTATCTTGCTTCTGGACACCATTCTTCCCTTGCTCTAAAAAAACAAAGGTCATGAGTTTACCATTTCTTCTTTTCTATCTCAATTCTCAATTCTCAACCCCTCCCCCCCAAAAAATAATTTATCTGGTTTTATTACAGAATCGATTTATCTCTACTTTGGGGGGAAAATTTCATCTCCTTATAAATATCTGTGCTAAATTTTAAGGAATGTTTTGGATGAAATGTGGGTGTATAGGATAATTTCTAAAAGCCACGTATTTTACTTAGGGTTAGGGGTGACATTTAATCCATCACTAATATTAAAAGTTCTAACTCTGCAATGTATTAAAAGTCATCTACCCTTCTCTGTCCATCTCCATTGTACTACCCTTAAGTGCATATGCACATCACCTTCATCTCTCATTTTGATTCCTTCAATAATACTCATTTGTCTCCTGTATTTCACTCTTTCTTCAATTATTTTTCAGATAGCAGCCACATATTACATTTTAAAATACAAATAAATCATACCATTACATTTATTAAGTTTGGAAGGGAATTCCTATCACAGTACAATAAAGATAAACTTTTTAAAATTATGAAATAAAACTATCAGAAAAATGTATAAAATATATACAATAAAATTAATAATGATATAATATTACCAGCTCTTAGTTTTGGGGTTAACTAAGCTTAAGAAAAAGCTTAAAATGGCACTTAGATTCAAATAGTATGTTTGGAAGTTCTTAGGGAACAGACCAAGAGAACAGAAAGAGTGAGATAAGAAAAAAGGCCAATATGGGGATACTCTACTGAGGTTGCTCCTATAAAAAAACCCACCAAACTAAAGAATGGTTCCTGTGGTTGTCTTTTGAAAAGATAGAAGTGGGGCATTTATTTTTTACCAGTCTTTCTACATATTATTTGAAGATTGCCCCAGGGAGAATCAGCTTCCCCAAAGTTACAGATTGCTCTTGTCTCCAAGTACTGTGGATCCCCACTGCTGCAGAGAAGGTCCTGTGGCAGAAATCTGAGATCTGTGAAGAACAGTTGAGCTAAGACACTATCTTAGTTCATGCTCCCATGGAACTGTCTAATATATTAACAGGCCAAAATTAATGGTAATCAAAAGGAAACAATGCTGGGTAGCCAGAAACATCAACCACAATCCATCCCATTTATCACTCAGATTTTTTGTTTGTTTGTTTCTGGGAAATTTCTTTTTTTTTTAATTTTTTATTGTTATGTTAATCACCATACATTACATCATTAATTTTTGATGTAGTGTTCCATGATTCATTGTTTGTGCATAACACCCAGTGCTCCACGCAGAATGTGCCCTCTTATATATCCATCACCAGGCTAACCCATCTCCCCAACCCCTCCCCTCTAGAACCCTCAGTTTGTTTTTAAGAGTCCATTGTCTCTCATGGTTCGTCTCCCCTTCCAACTTATTCCCCTTCATTCTTCCCCTCCTGCTATCTTCTTCTTCTTTTTTTTTTTAACGTATATTGCATTATTTGTTTCAGAACTACAGATCTGTGATTCAACAGTTTTGCACAATTCACAGCGCTCACCATAGCACATACCCTCCCCAATGTCTATCACCCAGCCACCCCATCCCTCCCACACCCCACCACTCCAGCAACCCTCAGTTTCTTTACTGAGATTAAGAATTTCTCATATCAGTGAGGTCATATGATACATGTCTTTCTCTGATTGACTTATTTCACTGAGAATAACACCCTCCAGTTCCACCCACGTCGTTGCAAATGGCAAGATCTCATATCTTTGATGGCTGCATAATATTCCATTGTGTATATATACCACTTCTTCTTTATCCATTCATCTGTCGATGGACATCATGGCTCTTTCCACAGTTTGGCTATTGTGGACATTGCTGCTATAAACATTGGGGTGCATGTACCCCTTCGGGTCCCTACATTTGTATCTTTGGGGTAAATACCCAGTAGTGCAATTGCTGAATCATATGGTAGCTCTATTTTCAACTGTTTGAGGAACCTCCATACTGTTTTCCAGAGGGGTTGCAACAGCTTGCATTCCCACCATGAGTGTAGGAGGGTTCCCCTTTCTCTGCATCACTGCCAACATTTGTCGTTTCCTGACTTGTTAATTTGAGCCATTCTGACTAGTGTGAGGTGGTATCTCATTGAGGTTTTGATTTGGATTTCCCTGATGCCGAGCGATGTTGAGGACTTTTTAATGTGTCTGTTGGCCATTTGGATGTCTTCTTTGGAAAAATGTCTGTTCATGTCCTCTGCCCATTTCATGATTGGATTATTTGTTCTTTGGGTGTTGAGTTTGATAAGTTCTTTATCGATTTTGGATACTAGCCCTTTATCTGATATGTCATTTGCAAATATTTTCTCCCTTTCTGTCGGTTGTCTTTTGGTTTTGTGGACTGTTTCTTTTGCTGTGTAAAAGATTTTTATCTTGATGAAATCCCAATAGTTCATTTTTGCCCTTGCTTCCCTTGCCTTTGGCGATGTTTCTAGGAAGAAGTTGCTGCGGCTGAGGTCAAAGAGGTTGCTACCTGTGTTCTCCTTTAGGATTTTGATGGACTCCTGTCTCACATTTAGGTCTTTCAACCATTTTGTGTCTATTTTTGTGTGTAGTGTAAGGAAATGGTCCAGGTTCATTCTTCTGCATGGGGCTGTCCAATTTTCCCAACACCATTTGTTGAAGAGACTGTCAATTTTCCACTGGACATTCTTTCCTGCTTTGTCAAAGATGAGTTGACCATAGAGTTGAGGGTCCATTTCTGGGCTCTGTATTCTGTTCCATTGATCTATGTGTCTGTTTTTGTGCCAGTACCATACTGTCTTGATGATGACAGCTTTGTAATAGAGCTAGAAGTCCACAATTGTGATGCCGCCAGCTTTGCTTTTCTTTTTCAAGATTCCTCTGGCTATTCGGGGTCTCTTCTGGTTCCATACAAATTTGAGGATTATTTGTTCCATTACTTTGAAAAAAGTGGATGGTATTTTGATGAGGATTGCATTGAATGTGTAGATTGCTCTAGATAGCATTGACATTTTCATTATGTTCGTTCTTCCAATCCATGAGCATGGAACGTTTTTCCATTTCTTTGTGTCTTCTTCAATTTCTTTCATGAGTATTCTATAGTTTTCTGAGTACAGATCCTTTGCCTCTTTGGTTAAATTTATTCCTAGGTATCTTATGGTTTTGGGAGCAATTGTAAATGGGATCGACTCCTTAATTTCTCTCTTCTGTCTTGTTGTTGGTATATAGGAATGCCACTGATTTCTGTGCATTGATTTTATAGCCTGCTACTTGACTGAATTCCTGTATGAGTTCTAGCAGTTTTGGGATCAAGTCTTTTGGGTTTTCCATATACAGTACCATATCATCTGCAAAGAGTGAGATTTTGACCTCCTCTTTGCCAATTTGGATGCCTTTGATTTCTTTTTGTTGCCTGATTGCTGTGGCTAGGACTTCTAATACTATGTTGAATAGCACTGGTGATAGTGGTCATCGTGCCGCATTCCTGACCTTAGGGGAAAAGCTCTCAGCTTTTCCCCACTGAGAATGATATTCGCTGTAGGTTTTTCATAGATGGCTTTTATGATATTGAGGTTTGTACCCTCTATCCCTATGCTCTGTAGAGTTTTGATCAAGAAAGGATGCTGTACATTGTCAAATGCTTTTTCTGCATGTATTGAGAGGATCATAAGGGTCTTGTTCTTTCTTTTGTTAATGTATTATATCACGTTGATTGATTTGTGGATGTTGAACCAGCCTTGCAGCCCAGGGATAAATCCCACTTTGTTGTGGTGAATAATCCTTTTGATGTACTGTTGGATCCTATCGGCTAGTATTTTGGTGAGAATTTTTGCATCCATGTTCATCAAGGATATTGGTCTGTAATTCTCCTTTTTGATGGGATCCTTGTCTGGTTTTGGGTTCAAGGTAATGGGGCCTCATAAAATGAGTTTGGAAGTTTTCCTTCCATTTCTATTTTTTGGAGCAGTTTCAGGAGAATAGGTATTAATTCTTCTTGAAATGTCTGATAGAATTCCCCTGGGAAGCCATCTGGCACTGGGCTTTTGTTTCTTGGGAGATTTTTGATGACAGCTTCAATTTCCTTAGTGGTTATCGGTCTGTTCAGGTTTTCTATTTCTTCCTGGTTCAGTTTTGGTAGTTGATACATCTCTAGGAATGCACCCATTTCTTCCAGGTTATCTAATTGCTGGCATAGAGTTGTTCATACTATGTTCTTATAATTGTTTGTATTTCTTTGGTGTTGGTTGTGATCTCTCCTCTTTAATTCATGATATTGTTGATTTGGGTCCTTTCTCTTTTCCTTTTGATAAGTCTGCCCAGGGGTTTATCAATCTTGTTAATTCTTTCAAAGAAGCAGCTCCTAGGTTCTTTTATCTGTTCTACTGTTCTTTGGAACCAGCTCTTAGTTTCGTTGATCTGTTCTACTGTTCTTTTGGTTTCTATTTCATTGATTTCTGCCCTGATCTTTATTATTTCTCTTCTTCTGCTGGGTTTAGGCTTTATATGCTGTTCTTTCTCCAACTCCTTTATGTGTAGGGTTATGTTGTGTATTTGAGACCTTTCTTGTTTCCTGAGAAAGGCTTGTATTGCTATATACTTTCCTCTTAGGACTGCCTTTGCTGTATCCCAAACATTTTGAACAGTTGTGTTTTCATTTTCATTGGTTTCCATGAATTTTTTTAATTCTTCTTTAATTTCCTGGTTGACCCATTCATTCTTTAGTAGGATGCTCTTTAGCCTCCAGGTATTTGAGTTCTTTCCGACTTTCCTCTTGTGATTGAGTTCTAGTTTCAAAGCATTGTGTTCTGTAAATATGCAGGGAATAATCCCAATCTTTTGGTAGCATTTGAGACCTGATTTGTGACCTAGGATGTGATCAATTCTGGAGAATGTTCCATGGGCACTAGAGAAGAATGTGTATTCCATTGCTTTGGGATGGTATGTTCTGAATATGTCTGTGAAGTCCATTTGGTCCAGTGTGTCATTTAAAGTCTTTATTTCCTTGTTGATCTTTTGCTTGGATGATCTGTCCATTTCAGTGAGGGGGGAGCTAAATTCACCCACTATTATTGTATTGTTGTCAATGTGTTTCTTTGCTTTTGTTATTAATTGCCTTATATAATTGGCTGCTACCATGTTAGGGGTATAGATATTTGCAATTGTTAGATCTCCTTTTGGATAGACCCTTTAAGTAGGGTATAGCGTCCTTCCTCATCTCTTATTACAGTCTTTGTTTAAAATCTAATTTGTCTGATATAAGGATTGCCACCCCAGCTTTCTTTTGGTGTCCATTAGCATGGTAAATATTCCCCCCCCCACTTTCAATCTGGGGGTGTCTTTGGGTCTAAAATGAGTGTCTTGCAGACAGCATATCGATGGGTCTTGTTTTTTAATCCAATGTGATAGCTTGTGTCTTTTGATTGGGGCATTTAGCCCATTTACATTCAGTGTAACTATTGAAAGATATGAATTTAATGCCATTATATTGCCTGTAAGGTGACTGTTACTATATATTGTCTGTGTTCCTTTCTGATCTATGCTGCTTTTAGGCTCTTTCTTTGCTTAGAGGAACCCTTTCAATTTTTCTTGGAGGGCTGGTTTCGTGTTTGCAAATTCCTATAGTTTTTGTTTGTCCTGGAAGCTTTTTATCTCTCCTTCTATTTTCAATGATAGCCTAGCTGGATATAGGATTCTTGGCTGCATATTTTTCTCGTTTAGTGCTCTGAAGATATCATGCCAGTCCTTTCTGGCCTGCTAGGTCTCTGTGAATAGGTCTGTTGCCAATCTAATGTTTCTACCATTGTAGGTTACATATCTCTTCTCCCGAGCTGCTTCAGGATTTTCTCTTTGTCTCTGAGACTCGTAAGTTTTACTATTAGATGTCGTGGTCTTGACTTATTTTTATTGATTTTGAGAGCGGTTCTCTGTGCCTCCTGGATTTTGATGCCTGCTCCTTCCCCAAATTAGGGAAGTTCTCTGCTATAATTTGTTCCAGTACCTTCTGCCCCCCTCTCTCTTTCTTCTTCTTCTGGGAATCCCTATTATTCTAATGTTGTTTCATCTTATTTTATCACTTATCTCTCGAATTCTGCCCTCGTGATCCTGTACTTGTTTCTCTCTCTTTTTCTCAGCCTCTTTATTTTCCATCATTTGGTCTTCTATATCACTGATTCTCTCTTCTTCCTCATTTACCCTAGCAGTTAGTGCCCTGATTTTTTATTGCACCTCATTAATAGCCTTTTTGATTTCAACTTGGTTAGATTTTTGTTCTTTTATTTCTCCAGAAAGGCTTTCTCTAATAACAAGCCCAGCTAGTATCTTTAAAGTCATGATTCTGAACTCTAGGTCCAACATCATACTAATGTCCGTATTGAGTAGGTCCCTGGCAGACAGTACCACGTCTTGTTCTTTTGGCTGAGGTGATTTTTTTTGTCTTGTCATTTTGTCCA
The DNA here is from genome assembly GCF_003265705.2 of Callorhinus ursinus. Taxonomy (NCBI): domain Eukaryota; kingdom Metazoa; phylum Chordata; class Mammalia; order Carnivora; family Otariidae; genus Callorhinus; species Callorhinus ursinus. Next base: position 19,903,598 of record NW_027397084.1, read on the forward strand.
GAGGAGAATAGATGAATAGAGAACAAAATGCTAGCAGGTTAACAACGTCCTCAGCAAATATACTCTATAAAAATCAGAAAGTACCTGAAACCAGGGGAAAAGAAAGGGAAAGAAAGAGAGAAAAAAGACAAAAGATAAGAAACAAAAACAGAACAAAACCAAAAAAACAGAATATGATCAAATATGATCAGGCTAGTGCATAGATCAGTGCCACACATAGATTTTGGGTGTATTTTGGTCTTTTAGAAGAAAGTGCCTCTTAAAATTTTAAAGGAAGAAAGACTTATATATGTACAAAGTAAGGGGTGATACAATGAAGAGATGGAAGAGGACTGTAAAGATGAAAATTATAAAAGATTTTATAAAAGGAATTGATAAGAAGTTGTTTGAAAAAAGAAAGACGATTTAAAAAAAAAGGGAGAGAATGTGATCAGGCAGGGGTCTAGACAAAAGCCATACACTAGTGATTTATGGTATATTTGATCTGTTAGAAGAAACTGTATCTCAAAATTTTAAAGAGAGAACAACTTATATATATATATATTCCAAAAATAAGGGTAACTACTTTGAAGGGATAAAATATGACTCTAAAAATGAAAAATAAAAAATGTTTTTTTAAAAAAGGGATTGATAAGATGTTGGTTGAAAAAAGGAAAAAGAAAAATTCAAAAACAAAAAAAAAGAGTTCAAAAATTTAACTTTGAAAAACTAATGAATCATGGTAAAAAAGCCAGGAATTCTATGTGGAGTATTCCCCTAGCCTTTGTGTTCTCCCATTCTCCTTGATTGGTAAATTGGTCCTGGCTGGCTGTTCCTGCTGATCTTCTGGGGGAGGGGCCTGTTGCCGTGGTTCCGAAATGTCTTTGCTGGAGGTGGAATTGCTCCGCCCTTCTCCGCCAGGGCTAAGCAATCTGCTTAGGTTTGCTTTCAGGAGCTTTTGTTCCCTGCAAGCTCTTGGTACAGCTTTGGAGGACCAGAGTGAAAATGGTGGCCTCTCAATCTCTGCCTGGAGGAGCTGAGAACTCGGGGCCCCACTCCTCAGAGCGCCCCCAGAGAAAAGCAGTCACTCCCATCTCCCCGGTCTCCGGCCTCACTCTGTGCTCACCCGGCCTGTGACCAAGCGTTTCTATCTCTGGCACCTGACTTGGTGTGGAGTCTCCAAACCCAGCAGATCCCTGCGGTGCACTCCCACGCTGCTCCTCCTGGGGGAGGAAGGGGAGTCTCTTGTTGAGAGATAAGTTGCCACTTTTTGGGTCCCTGCTGGAGGAACAGCGGCCCGACTGATCTGTGTGTGGATCACTGTTTATGGCAACCCCAAGTTGGGAGCCCACTCCTTGGCTCTGTCTCTGCAGCCGGCTTCCCCGCTCCAATACCTGGGAGCTCTGCCTCACTCAAGCACCCCCGGTCTTTCTGTGACCCCAAGGGTCCTGAGAACACACTGTCCCTGTGAGGATTTCACCCCCCGCTTAGCCGCTGGAGCAACGTCGCTCAGCGGAGCCGACTTCTAAAAGTTCCGATTTTGTGCTCCGCAGCTCTATCACTTGCCAGAAGTGTCGGAGGCCCCCTCCCCCACTGTCTATCCTCCCGAATATTGCCTTGGATATACTTCTCCGCACGTCCTACCTTCCAGTAAGTGGTCGCTTTTCTGTTCAGAGAGTTGTTGCTATTCTTTTCTTTGATCTCCTGTTGAGTTCGTAGGTGTTCCTACGAACACCTATGTTCATTAGGGATCAATGGTTTGATCCCTATTCAGCTGAATTCCTGAGACCAGACGAAATCCAGGTCTCCTACTCCTCTGCCATCTTGCTCCGCCCCCCACTCAGATTTTTTTTGAGCCTCAAATTAAATCTACTCTGTAGGAAACTTTGAAAGAGTGGCCAGACAAAATGTATATATTTCACTCCTTTACTACCTTCACTAGCTTCCCTTCACCAGCTTCCCTTCACCTTCAGCCAACACTTCAACTGATCTAGGATGCTGCCCAGAAGGGGTGACCCAGACCATCATCCCTGAGAGATCTGAGCCTTTCATTGCATTGTCTCTGTTGCTTGTTGTTGTTGCTACAGATACCCATTTAGGATTATCATAGGCCATGAAGAAAGAGATGCCACAGTGAATCCTCTGTGTTTAAAACATACAATACTCTTTTCCTCTATTCTGTTGCAGAATCCCTATTTCTTTACGGTAATCAGGATCAAATACTTTCTCCATTACAGTATTTTCTGGTGCACTGGACAGCTGGACTTCTGACAGGAAAAGTAATCTGTCAGAAAAGGAACTTCTGACAGGAAAAATGGCAGGGGTGCTGGTTGAAGAGGTTTATCTTTAATGGTTTGGCATTGAGGTTTTTCTTCAATGCTGTAGAAGTACATACTTCAGAAGATATAGAGTAAACTACTCTGTTTTCTGTTCATCAGTACTGGATAGCATTATATAAATAATATAAGAGCAATGTGAAAGGCTAAGGAATAGTAACATGATCAAAGACCCCTGGGATTATATTTTGGTTCTGAAGCAAAGATGGTAAAAATGTACTGCAGTTTTTCCCACATAATAAAAGTGAACTATTTTTGAACTTCTTTAATGATGGAGATGGAAAAGAACATGTGTTCTGGTTCAGTAGCTGTATACTAAGTGCCAGAAGGCTTGTTGATCTTTTACTAAAGATAGTGTATGGCACAAGTTCAAGGAGCACACTTCATCCGCCATGACTTACTGTATCTGTGCAGGGACTGCACATGTGAATTAATTGTGGAAATATTGGAATCTTCTCTCCTGTGCCCTTTGTCTTTGAAGAAAGTGCTAATCTGTGTCGTTCCAGCAGGAACATAATACTGTTTCTAATTTACAATCTCATCTCGGGACAGAGAGATAGTTGGCCTCCTCTACATTAATTATCCTTCAGTCAAAAAGCCATTGTGTGGGCTCTGTCCAGCCTGCTAAGTATCTCATTTCAGTTGAAGTTCGGGGAAATATCAAGGGGCAGGACCATAGACCTAGTGGATGCACTGTGGGATCTGCATTTGGCCCCCCTAAACTTATAATCTAACAAAGGGGAATGTGGGAATAATGGGTAAGCAAAGATACTATATGTAACAGACCTCAAAATGTCTTCGTATTGCCTTTTCTCCAGTCTACAGTTTTCAGTGATGGCAGGTTTTTAGAAATAATTGGGTGAATATCTATTGTATTTATTTGAGATGGTTTCGCAGTATCCAAAAATAGATCCAGCCTCCGTTTCAAGTGGGTAGACTCTGGGTCTCAGAGTCCCCGGATATGGAAACTGTGAGGAAATGTCATTTCAGATTACAAAACTGACATTAGAATTTTATTCCTAACTTGACCGTTTCATCTACCAGTACAAAATATATATGTACATGTACACAGACACCCAATGTTATTAAGATGTACTTCGCATAGAATTCACCATTTCAATGTGTGAAATTCACTGGTTTTTAGCATAGACACAAAGTTGATGATCATCACCAGTATCTAATTTCCCAACATTTTTATCACCCCCAAAAGGAACCCTATACCCATTAGCAGATTTTTTTTTTCCTCCCTTTCCCTCCCTCATTGCGTGGCAATCATTAATCTACCTTTTGTGTCTGTGGAATTGCCTATTCTGGACATTGCATATAAATAGAATCATATTGTATGTGGCCTTTTGTGACTGGCTTCTTTTACTTAGCATAATGTGAGCACAGAATTTAGAAAAGAAAACAAGAGATCATTTTTATGCCAGAAAATTAAGGATGAAAATGATTTGATTTGGATAAAATAAAATGGGAGGGTGGCCAAGATGAAAGTTGTAAAGTAAAAGATTCTTGAGATAAGGAAAAAAGATGTAAATTCACTAAATTTAAAAGTAAAGATTCGAAATGAAATAAATTAAGCTGGTGAAATTGAAGGAAAAGTATTCCCATTTCTAAAAATGCAAATTGTAAAGACAAAGAATGAATCTGAATCTGAAAAAATGATACCGAATGAAGAGTAAAAACCTATTTTCATAAAAGAGATTTCAGTTGGAAAAATGCATTACATCAAGCAATTCTTAACAGGGAAAACTTTACTAATTAATTAAATTTATACTTGCATATATGTGTTCCGGGCAAAATTGATATAAAGAGAATAATTCTTAGGTCCTTTTAAATATTTCAAACTATTTGAAACATATCCTCATAATGTTTAAAATATTTAAAGATTTCCTTATATTATTTTTATTTTATTTAATTTATTTTTTATTATGTTCAGTTAGCCACTGTATATTACATCATTAGTTTTTGATGTAGTGTTCATTAGTTGTGTAGTATTTCCTTATATTAAAATATGAGGGAAAAAACTCTCACAATATGTAATAATGGTGATAAAATGAAGTTGGCTTCAGTCCAAAAAATAATGGAATTGGGACTTAAAAATTCTGATTTGTTAATTTTGAGGCACCAAATGCATTATGTTCAGGTCTTGATGGATATTACCATTTTAGAGGTATCAAGATTATTTTGTCTTATTATTCTAGCATATACTTAGAAAAGTATGTCATATTCTCCCACTATGATTCTGGCTTCATGATTTCTTCATGTATATCTGTTAATTTTAATTTCTATATCTACTTGCTTACATTACATAGTGAAATTTTTATCCTAAATAATTTGTTTTGCCTGAATATCTACTATGTCTGATATTAACATATCAGGTTCTTATGTTTATCATTTTGACACCATATTCTATTCTTTTTAATCTCCTCTTTTTTGTTTCCTGGTGTTTGAGATATTTTTCTTATAAATTATGTGTAACTGTTTAATAATGGAAAAATGTATTGCATGCATTTCCTTTGATTATAGTGCTCCAAAATATTTTACAATTACAGTTTTTATTTCCTCTTTCATAGAAGCTGAAAGAAAAAAAAATATATAGCTAAATCATAGTGAGTTAGAAAATATAGAGATACCAGAATTGAGAAATTTAGCAAGCTCATTCTTTTAAAAAGAGATTAATTTCCAGCCATTATTTCCAACAGGATCACAAAGACAACACATGAATCCTAAAATTTGAACTATAAAAAAAATCTATTAAATTTGCATATCAGAAAATAGAAATTTTAAGAGAATACAGTGCAACTCAGTACTCCCTAAAGGATTTAAAACTTTGATGTAATAAATTATTTTCTTCTTTGCATTTTTTCTGTCACCCAATAGTTTTATTAAATAAAAGGCTTTTCGATTTCTAGATGGAAAGCTTTCCACTTTTTGTTTGTTTGTTTGCTTGCTTTTCTTTTTTTTTTTTAAGATTTTATTTTAAGTAGTCTCTATACCCAGGGTGGGGCTAGAACTCACAACTCAGAGATCAAGTTTCGTGCTCTACTGACTGAGCCAGACAGGTGCCCATGTTTGCTTCCTTTTGTTAACAATTTCTAGTATTACTACTTTATTACAGAACAACTTTGTACTATTTCTTTTTTATGAAACATGTGTGTGTGTATGCGTGTGACCTGTATGTGGTCAATTTTCTTAAATGTTCTATGCACATTTATAGATATGTTCCCCATTATTACAGCTTTAAAATTTGATATGTATGACAATACGTATAGGTTATTGGTTTTGATATTCACTCTCCTTATTTTTTCTTTGTTTAATTAATCTTTCTAGGCCAGAGAATAGTAAGTTTAATCTCATTACTTTTGTGTTCCTTCTATTTTACCCCTTATATCTATATGAAGATGGTGGCTGTGTAATTAACCAAGAAAGCACCATAAATATTAGAGTCCCCCCTATGAATTTTCATCTTCAAAAACATAATTTTTTTTAAATAAAGACTTTAGGTTTACAACAAAATTGAGAGAAAAGTACAGAGATTTCCCACATACTCCCACTGCTTCCTCCATTATCAACATCACTTATTAGAATGAGAAAATTTTCATTTTTTATTATGTTATGTTAATCACCATACATTCCATCATTAGTTTTTGATGTAGTGTTCCATGATTCATTGTTTGTGCATAACACCCAGTGCTCCATTCAGTACGTGCCCTCTTTAATACCCATCACCAGGCTAACCCAACCCCCCATCCCCCTCCCCTTTAGAATCCTCAGTTTGTTTCTTAGAGTCCATAGTCTCTCATGGTTCATCTCCCCCTCCGATTTTCCCCCGTTCATTTTCCCCTTCCTGCTATCTTCTTCTTCTTTTTTTTTTTTTAACATAAATGTATTATTTGTTTCAGAGGTACAGGTCTGTGATTCAATAGTCTTACACAATTCACAGTGCTCACCATAGCACATACCCTCCCCAATGTCTATCACCCAGCCACCCCATCCTTCCCACCCCCCACCACTCCAGCAACCCTCAGTTTGTTTCCTGAGATTAAGAATTGCTCATATTAGTGAGATCATTTGATACATGTCTTTCTCTGATTGACTTATTTCGCTCAGCATAATACCCTCCAGTTCCATCCATGTCACTGCAAATGGCAAGATTTCATTCCGTTTGATGGCTGCATAATATTCCATTGTGTGTGTGTATATATATATACCACATCTTCTTTATTCATTCATCTGTCGATGGACATCTTGGCTCTTTCCACAGTTTGGCTATTGTGGACATTGCTGCTGTAAACATCGGGGTGCACTTACCCCTTTGGATCCCTACATTTGTATCTTTGGAGTAAATACCAGTAGTGCAATTGCTGGGTCATAGGGTTGCTCTATTTTCAACTTTTTGAGGAAACTCCATACTGTTTTCCAGAGTGGTTGCACCAGCTTACATTCCCACCAACAATGTGGGAGGGTTCCCCTTTCTCCGCATCCCCGCCAACATCTGTCGTTTCCTGACTTGTTAATTTGAGCCATTCTGAGTGGTGTGAGGTGATATCTCATTGAGGTTTTGATTTGGATTTCCCTGATGCCGAGTGATGTTGAGCACTTTTTCATGTGTCTGTTGGCCATTTGGATGTCTTCTTTGGAAAAATATCTGTTCATGTCTTCTGCCCATTTCTTGATTAGATTATTTGTTCTTTGGGTGTTGAGTTTGATAAGTTCTTTATAGATTTTGGATACTAGCCCTTTATCTGATATGTCATTTGCAAATATCTTCTCCCATTCTGTTGGTTGTCTGTTGGTTTTGTTGACTGTTTCTTTTGCTATGCAAAAGCTTTTTATCTTGATGAAGTCCCAATAGAATGAGAATTTTTACCAGGAATGGACCTTCATTGACACATCATAATCACCCAAAGTCCATAGTTTATATTAGAGTTCACTCTTGGTATTATATATTCTATGTGTTTGGAAAAATGTATAATGACGTCTATCCATCACTATAGTATCATACAGAGTATTTTTCACTGCCCTAAAATTCCTTTGTGTTCTACCTATTCATCTGTCTTCCCACATCCTACCACCCTGAATACACCTCTGGCAACCACTGATTTTTTTATTGACTCCATAGTTTTTGCTTTTCTAAATATCATATATTTGGAATCATACAGTATATGGCCTTTTCAAATTGGCTTCTTTCATTTAGTAATGTGCATTTAAGGATCCTTTATGTCTTTTCATGACTTGGAAGTTTGATTCTTTGTAATGCTGAATAAGATTCTTTGTCTGGTTATACTAGCATTTATTTAACCATTCATCTACTGAAGGATATATGTTGCTTTCAACCTCTGGTAATCATGAATAAAGCTGCTATAACATCCATGCAGAGGTTTTTATTGTTGTTGTTGTTTTGTTTTTTTCAATGTTATGTTAGTCACCATACATTACAACATTAGTTTTTGATGTAGTGTTCCATGATTCATTGTTTGCATATACATGCATAGGTTTTTATGCAGACATAAATTTTCAGCTTCTTTGGGTAAATACAAAGAAACAAAATTGTTGGATCATATAGTAAGAGTATTTTTAGTTTCAAAAGAAACCGCCAAACTGTCTTCTAAAATGGCTGTACTATTTTGCATTCCCACCAGCAACATATGAGATTTCCTGTTGCTCCACATCCTTGCCAGTGTTTTGTTTGTCACTGTTATGGATAACAGCCATTCTAATAGGTGTATAGTGGTATCTTGTAATTTGCATTTCCCTGATGACAGAAGATATGGAGCATGTTTTCATATGATTATTTGCCACCTATATATCTTCCTTGGTGAGGTGACAGAGTCAGCCTTCCACAGCCTCTGCTTGTCCTCTCTGTTCGGCTACAATCCCATAGGGTCCTGAATGCCATCTTTGTTCTTAATAGGCTAGGAGTAAATGTGATTAATAAACTGCTGTTGGATTTAACTGTTCAGTATTAGATTGTGTGTCTGGCCATCCCCATATCCCTATATCAGTAATCCCTCCTTCATCAAAGGGCTGATTAATACAATATGTTTGTAAACTAAACAGCTTTGAATGATAATGTGTCTGTTTCTGGAACAAAAGATTGGTCAGCTTACAGTCTAGTATAATGAATATGTCTCTTTACAAGGCAAATGACAGACAGGTTTGCTTGCAGCTCATGGTAACAGTGTCAGAATCCTAAATTCAGGGTTCATAATACACAGCTACTGCATATGTAGCATCCACCTCAGTTGCTTTACCAAACCTCTGTGGGGCTTGAGAGGCCGGGAAAATCAGTGTAAATTTAAGTTTGTGCTGCCTGCTGACTTGTGAATAATAACGTCCTTTGTCTGTGACCCAGGGGTATTGCATCTTCTTCCAGCATGCATGAGACTGGCAAAATAATTTGTTAACTTTCAAGTGGAGTAAAATTGAATTCTTCATATTTCTTGACAACCTTGCTTCTTACAATTTGTATTTGCTGATATACTTTTGCCCATCCCCTTGTTCTTAGTTTTTCTCAATAACTTTGTTTCAGTTTGTTTGTGTACCTTGTATATAGCCTTGAGTTGTTTTGCTTTGTGGTGTTTTAAAATTATCTTAGTAAGTGATTATATCTATTTACATTTATTGATGTGTTTACTATATTTGGCCTCAGTTTTGTGATATTATTTTATATTATATTTACTATATAGATTATTGTATCAGTCTGACTCTGCTTTGTTGATTTTTTAAATTACTTTTATATGCTTTTTTCATTACTTTCCATTCCACTTTTCCAGTGATTTCCTTAATATTTATACTTTTTATGATTTTTATAGTAATTTATCTGTTTACTTAGGTTTCTCTTTATTAGCTTTAAATGCTAACAATTTATTCCTTGTCCCACTTATTTTCTTAGCATTTTATCAACAAGCTTCTTCTGCTTTGTCCGTTCTCCCTTTTCCAATTTATTTAATTGTGATATTTCTATCAGTAGAGCAAAAAATGTTGACATACTATTCTTTTTTTTTAAGATTTTATTTATTTATTTGAGAGAGAGAGAATGAGAGATAGAGAGCTCGAGAGGGAAGAGGGTCAGAAGGAGAAGCAGACTTCCTGCTGAGCAGGGAGCCTGATGTGGGACTCGATCCTGGGACTCCAGGATCATGACCTGAGCCGAAGGCAGTCGCTTAACCAGGAGCCACCCAGGCGCCAGGAGCCACCCAGGCGCCTGACATACTATTCTTGCACTTATTTTTACTTTTGCTTTAGTTTTAGCTGTTTAATTAAATATTTCCAATGCTCATTATGAGACCTTCTGTAAAAGTCTCACCAGCATATTTTATTTGGGTGAAGTTTTCTAGTAGATTTTTCTGGAAGATCTGTATATATGATATTCCCTAAAGTCTTGTGTTTTTATAATTCTAGTACAATTCTAGTACAAAACTAGCACAATAGTAGCTTTTGCACTTAAGGATAGCTTTAATTGATACAAAACTTTTGGCTCAAAATTTATTTCCTTGAGAATTTTGAAATCTCACATTGTTCTCTTGTCTCATTTGTATGTTGTTGTGGTTTTCTTTCCATTTCAATTTCTTGATCTTTTTGCCCAGATTGAAGAAATTTTATAAGAATATGTCTTACTATTGGTATTTGGGATCAGGATTTTCAGTTACATGATGAGTCTGTTTTATTGGTAGATTCAAGTGTTATATGTATTTCTGAAAATTTATCATGTTATATTTTAAATACCATTTCTCTTATTTTTTTTTTCTTTTCCAGAGATGTTAACTGTACATATGTTGGAATCTCTTCATCAATTATCTAAATCCACCACTAATACTCTAATTACATATACTTCTTAATTCCAATATTTCCGACATTTTCTTTTTTGGTTTTTGGTTATTTTCTTTTACCAATACCTTTCATCAATCAATGCTTTATTGCATTTTTAGTGGGAACCCCTCTCCCTTATGCACTTTGAATTTAATCTCATTTATGGGATGAGTTTCTTCTACTTTTCATGCCCCGATTTCTTTCATGAATTTAGTCAACCCTTGTTTTCACATATTCCTGTATTTTGTCCATTCCTATCTTGATGCTGAGTCTTGTTTTTTATTCTGCTAATTAAGTGTTGTGTTTCACAATTGCTCTTTTTAATGATTACTTTTCCTTTTTTTAAGATTTACTTAATTATTTTAGAGAAAGAGAGAGAGAAATAGAGAGGTGGAGGGGCAGAAGGGGAAGGAGAGAGATTTCCAAGCAGACTCCCTGCTGAGCGTGGAGACTGATGTGGGGCTTGATCTCACAATTCTAAGATCATGACCTGAGCCAAAATCAAGAATCTGACACTCAACTGACTGAGCCACCCAGGTGCCTCAATGATTGCTTTTCTTATGAGTGTTTTTGTCAACTGAAATGTTTTGATCTTTTTTTCATTTAGTATCTTCTTATAGACATTGCCTAATATGTTCTTATTCTGAAATGTCATATACTTTCCTTAATCAACAATAGTTGGTATTGGGCGCCTGGGTGGCTCAGTTGGTTAAGCGACTGCCTTCGGCTCAGGTCATGATCCTGGAGTCCCAGGATCGAGTCCCACATCGGGCTCCCTGCTCAGCAGGGAGTCTGCTTCTCCCTCCGACCCTCTTCCCTCTCGTGCTGTCTATCTCTCATTCTCTCTCACAAATAAATAAATAAAAATCTATAAAAAAAAACAATAGTTGGTATTGGCATGTATTATGATGAACATTTCAACTAATAAATTAGTAATTTTGGAAAGGAGGGGATTAGTCTTTTCTGCTTTTCTGATTTTCTTTGATTACATTGAAATCCTTAATTTTCAGTCATTTCTTCCTTTTCATCCTTTACCAGCAAGCCTCCAGAGGACGCCATTCCTCCCCAGTCATCTCCCTTCTGTCCAGAAGGTAATGCTTTTCTTAAAATTACTATTCCTTCTTACAGCATTTGGTGTTTTAACCACCATATCTCAGACCTGTTTTTAACAATTTTCCACTCAGGGAAATTTTGGGGTTATTTTCATGTGTGTTCTGCATTGTTGATCCCACCATTCTTTCCTCTTTTTTTATGAAATCTACACAAGGCTCTCTGCTCCAGTAATGCCCTTTGAATGGCTCTGCCTTGTTTCCAATATTTTATTACCTATGAATTGAAAGTAATAGTGATTTCTATCTTCTCTTTAATTTGTAGATACGGGCAATATTGGTTCATTTACTTTCTTTTATAATATGTGTGATATTTGTAGGATGTGTGCAGTAACTGAGATTTAGACAAAAAAGAATTCATTATATCAGTCTATATTATTTTCTGAAAAAATACATTAACAGAAATTATTTAATGATTTTAAAGAAAACAAACCAAATAGGATAATAATTATGGGAGAAATTAGAGAAAATGTTTTAAAAAAGCTAATATGTCTGTATTTAAATGAATTTTTGATTCTCTAAAATTCTAAAAGAACTGTTACTTAAAATTATTACTGACCACTGATAGTGTCAGAAAAATTCTCCATACATTTTGTACTGTTAACCCAACACTGAAACTCAAAGATTAAAAATTTAATATAAAAATTTTATAAACCAATGACATAGTAATATGAATATAAAAATTTCTTAAGTCTAACAGTAGGAAAGATACTTTAGAAATATTGTGATGCAATAGATCTTAGAAAAGCAAGGTTTAATGCAAGAATACAGGAATATGACAAGACTAAGAAATGACCTGAATGTGTCAAGCAGAAATCAATATAAACAATTAAGTATGTGTTTAAAAGTTGGTAGTCACATGTGGATTTAAGAAACAAAATAGATGAACATGGGGGAAAAAATAAGAGGCAAACCATAAAACAGTCTCTTAACTATAGAGAACAACCTGAGGGTTGCTGGGGGGGCAGTGGCTAGGGGGATGGGATAAATGGGTGATGGGTATTAAGGAGGGAACTTGTGAGGAGCACTGGTGTTGTATGTAAGTGAGGAATCATCAAATCCTAAACCTGAAACAACAACAACAAACACAAACAAACAAAAAAGGCAGTAGATAAAACACATCTATATCTGTCTTTAAGTGCATTAATATTTTTTAAATATCTTATTTCATTCCTTTGAACTGCCATAACAAAATACCATACTCTGGGTTGTTTATAAACACCAGAAATTAATTTCTCCACAGTTCTAGAAACTGGGAAGTCCAAGATCATGGTGCCAGAAGATTTAGTGTTTGGTATGGCCCATGTCCTAGATGGCACCTTTTCACTGGGTCCTCACCTGGTGGAAGGGACTAGCAAGTTCTGTAGGGTCTCTTTTATAAGGATAATAGTCCCATTCATGAGGGCTCTACCATCATAACCTAAGCACCTTTTAAAGTCCCCACTTCTTAATCCTATTACCTGGGACATCAGGATTTTAACATATGACTTTTGCAGGGATGTGAAAATACAGACCATAGCCACCTCTTAACAACTGGAATATGGAATATTTTCTCAACATCAAAATTAATACCTATCAGGGAAAAAAATTCAACCTCATATTAAAGAATGGATTCTTAGTTTCAAGAATATTGAAATATTCCGATATTATAATATTGAGGAAAATAAATGCACGTTCCCTGGTGAAGATACACCGTTACTAGTATCAAGATAACTCTGAAAATGCAACATAGTTCACAAGGTTTGAGTGAAGGTATTGGGATAGAATTAGACACTATTTTCCTTAAATTCCAGATCAATTCTTCTTTTTTGTGGAAAGTTAAGAAACCCAGTCAATATTCATTAGGTTCTCTCAAGGGAAAGATCATATTTTGTTTCCAACACAGTCCAAAGTATAAACAATAAACTCAGGCAATACCTACACCAGAAATCTTTCCTGATTCCTAGTCTACTCCTCTGTCTGTGACAGATTAAAACTCTCTTATTGGTTCTGTCAAAGAGAAATTGCACTGGACAAATTAAGCAGGCAAGGAAGACTATTGCAATTGCAATCAGAGAGAAAGAGATTGAACTCTACAGAAATAAAGATAGGAATTTTTTAGTGCTGAGGAGAACAGTGAAAAAGTACTAGAGGACGTTAAGGGGAAGGTTGATTAATGTCATTAGGTCATGTGTGTTATGCTAATTGGTGCTTATAGAATTTAGGCTCCTATTCTTCCATAGAGACCAGAAGATAGGAGCACTACTTTTTTTTTTTCTTTTGATGATTACATTTCAAAGTGATGTCCTTGAGAAAAACATTCCTGTGTTGTAAAACTGGCAAGAGACTGAGAGAAGATTGATATCTGAAAGGATCGGAGAAAGAATTTACAACTGCAAGTTTTCTAAAGTAAATGTTCTAAGGAAAGGGAGGTTAGGAGCCTATAGTCAGACCTGTCTAAAGTTTAGTCAAGCTATGGAGAATGATATGGCCATCTTGGTCAGTTTCAATAACTTTACTATGACATAATTTTGAAAGTTATGATTTGTTCATATCTCTTTCCCTTCCACTACACTGTGAGCTTCTTGAGAATAGGTATTTTATGGAATTATATAGTATGGTATTTTATAATATTTTATTCCCTTCTTGCTATTCATCCTCTTTAGTTGCACCATCTCACACTGATGTTGGGCTGGCTTTGTGACTTCATTTGTTCAATAGAACATTAGCAATTGTGACATAAACTGAGGCTGGAAAAGTCTGTATGAACTGGGACTTTCTTTCTTGCTGCTTTTTGGGACATTGATGCTACCATGTAAAGAGCGTGGATTATATATTATACACTGAATCATTATATTGTTTACCTGAAATTAACATAATACTGTATATTAATTACACTTGAATAAAAAATAAATTTAAAAAACCTATATAGTTAGCAATATAGATATGTACTAGAAAAAATACTGATGTATTCAAAAAGTTAACATTGGTTATCTCTTCACAGTATTTAGTCCACACTTTTCTGACTTTCCTTACCTATATTTTCTAGTCTTTATGAAAAAAACAATTAATATTCTGTTATTTTAATAAAATGTATATGATCTTGCGGTGCCTGGGTGACTCAGTTGGTTAAGCATCTGACTTTTGATTTCAGCTTAGGTCATGTTCTCAGGGTCGTGAGATTGAGCCCCACGTCGGGCTTTGTGCTGGACATGGAGCCTGCTTAAAATTCTCTCTCACCCCCTCCCTATGCCCCTCCTGCTCCCCGCTGTTCATGCACGCTCTCTGTCTCTAAAAAGAAGAAAGAAAAAGAAATAAATAAAATGTATATGATCTTAAAGTTTTTTGAGTAATGAAACTTTTCATCAAACTGTTTTTTAAAAAAATGTAATATTAAAATTAGCTTGAATGGCTATTACCTAGTTTTATATTTTAAAGTACTGGGGTGATTAAAAAAAAAGCAATTTATAGCAGATGCAGTCATTGTTGCAGCATCTAACTACTTCCATGTATGTCAGCCTGACTTCCAAGAGCCAGCATCTACACCCTTTCCATTGATCTGTCCTCAGGATGCTGGATGTGTTTGGAAATGTTCCCGAGGTGGTGAAGCCTTAATCACTGAGCAGTCAGTGTATGGATGTAAATACACCAGCTTCCTTACCTCTTGGTTAGTAATACTGAGGCTTGTATTTGTGGGAGTATTCTCCATATTCCACTGTGTAGCCAGCCATTATCACTGACTTTCCTTCCCTGCATTTTGGTTCCTCACCTACTCAATCCCCTCCCATAAATTGCTTGAACTGAATCCTTGATTTAGAGTCTAGTTCTGAAGGTAACCAAACTAACAAAAGGTATTTAAAAATTTTATCAATATGAATAACTTCTGTTTGCCCTCAAATTACTACCAGGTGGAATATATAACAAATAAAACAATTTTGTTGTGAATTGCTTCACTAGCATAAAAAAATTACATATTTGTCTATTCTAAATAACATTTTCTTTTTTTCTTTCTGAATAAAATTTTCAATTGAAGAATATAACTAAAATAATTTAATGAGATATTAGGAACTCTTTATTTTTAGAACTAAAGGAAAATTCTATGCATCAGTTCTATTAGAGTATACATTATATACGAGAATTACAAAAGATGCTTCTTGAGTAAATGAATGTTAATGCAGAAACAGAAGAAAAACTGGCAGTTAATGAGCAAACATTGTCAGAGCCACAGTTATCTTATTTAATATTTACAACAGCTTTATAATAAAATGTAGGTGGATGCTGAGGCTTAGCAGTGGATACAGGATTAGATCTTGGGCTATCTGTCTTTTTTTTTTCTTTTAAAGATTTTATTTATTCATTTGACAGAGACAGCGAGAGGGGAACACAAGCAGGGGGAGTGGGAGAGGGAGAGGCAGGCTTCCCGCTGAGCGGGGAGCCTGATGCGGGGCTCGATCCCAGGAGCCCGGGATCATGACCTGAGCCCAAGGCAGACGCTTAACGACTGAGCCACCCAGGTGCCCCTTTGGCTGTCTTGAAAATTTACCCTTATTCTGTTATATGCTGTTCTACATAAACTGAAATTAAAATGAAACCATGCTGAGAATATTCTACTATATATTTATAAAATTCATATTTTAGTTATCTAAAGATATATCTACATATGTAAATACATATATATTAAAACTGCAGAAAAGTTATATATATATGTGAAAATTTATAGAAACATAGCCTCAAACCTTTCTGCTTTTAAACGAGGCTAGTTTTTCAAACACTACTTATAAGTTCTTCAAACAGTAGTTCCTAAAAATGTCTTCCTTCAAAGAAATTATCCTCAGACGTCTAATATTTTAATTACTTCTTTTTTATACACTATAAATTATAAATTCAAAAATCACTACTTTTTTCATGGTTGTTATATCCAGAAGTAAAGTTATTACCCAGGTAACATTTTATTTATTTATTTAAAAGATTTTATTTATTTATTTGACAGAGAGAGAGAGAGACAGCAAGAGAGGGAACACAAGCAGTGGAGTGGGAGAGGGAAGCAGGCTTCCTGCCAAGCAGGGAGCCCGATGTGGGGTTCAATCCCAGGACCCTGGGATCATGACCTGAGCCGAAGGCAGATGCTTAACAGTTAAGCCACCATGCACCCTCCAGGTAACATTTTAGATGGTTTTATAACAAAGTAGAGTTTATTTCAGTTATAAAATAGGAAGAACAGGTACTATCAAAACATTTTATATCTTTGCATGACATAAAAGCTCTTTTCCATGAATAAAACTTCAGTTTTTCTTCAAACATTAAAACAGTGGAGAATTTTTAGAATGATATTTTCAAGGTTTAAGAAGGCATGATGTTTTACTAGAAAAACAGAGGTAAAAATTATCAATTGCTAAATGGAAAAAAAACACAAAGGTTTTGTTTTTTTTTAATTCTATCAACTTAGGTAATATTAAAAAGTGACATCAATATGACTACCACATTGAATTGCAGAACTACAGCTAAAATGTTGCTTTGATGTTTAAATTAGATTTTAAAAAACACCTCACATATATTAGACATATTATGCAATTTGAGCTAAACTATAGTATATCCTTTCCTTACACATGGCTATTATTTTCTGCTTTAATGGAGGATTTTTATGAATCTTATGATTAAGCACCTAATATTAATTCAAATTATGAAACATGGTTCTTTAAAACCCCTCCTAGAAATGTAAAAATTGTGTGTGTCTTAGTTTGAGCACTTTATTCATCACTACAGAAAAATGCTATTTTTGATTAGTTTATAATTTAAAAATAGCTATATAATTTAGCAACTCTTGATTCTGGGAAATTTTGGTTTCTTTTGAGAATTTTTCTTTTGTTAAGTAAGACAACCTAAAAGAGAATTTTAAAGAATTTTAGAAGATTTTTTTTTTTAAATAAGAAAACAACCACTCAGGAAAACTAAATAAAATCCTAACAGAATCAATTGGATTTATAGTTCATAAAAACATAAAGCCAAGTATCAGTTTGATTGGGGGTGGGGAGAAGCTTAGCCACTATAGCACCACTCTTGCGTCTTATGTAAGTTTCACTTTAATCTAGTGATAAGGACACTGAGGACCCTAATTTTTCGTTTAATACTTCCAATTTCTATACAACTTCTGCCCCCTTTTTCATACCACTCACAGCCCTCCATTTCTCAAGACAATGTATATAAGGAGTTAGGGTCTTGTGACGATGATGATTCTTTAGATTGCATTATTTTGTCCAAAGATAGGCACTTTATTGCACAAGCAGAATAACCATGTGCTATAGCCCCCAAGGTTTAATTTAAGATGATATTTCAAATCTAGGTCATTTTAGCTTTAAATATCTGAGAAATAGAAATCTCTTTACCCAGAAGTTTTTCTCTTGATAAGTGTATTTATACTCCCAGTCATAGTCCCTCAGTCCTTCAGTGAGTTTCTGCTAATATGGTTGAAATCACAGTCTCCATAACATTGTGAGTGTGCATTGTATGGGCACTACTTCTTAATTTTTTTTTTGTTGTTGTTGTCAGTGTTCTGTAACAAAAAAAGGGTGAGGAATATACAACTTCTCCATTAGGTTTCTTTCTCTTAAAAATTGATTAGACTGGGCGCCTGGGTGGCTCAGTCAGTTAAGCAGCTGCCTTTGGCTCGGGTCATGATCCCAGGGTCCTGGGATAGAGCCCCACATCGGGCTCCCTGCTCTGCGGAAAGCCTGCTTCTCCCTTTCCCTCTGCCTGCCGCTCTGCCTACTTGTGCTCTCTATCTCTCTGTCAAATAAATAAATTAAAAAAAATTGATTAGACTGTAGGCTTAGAGTCTGCACACAAACACATTCATTACACACACAATACTCAGTGCATTATCAAAATCGTAAAAGATGATGTTTACATTTGAATAAAAGCATTCTTATTAAATGACAAATTTAGTTCTGAGTTTACTCACTTGGAATTTTAATTCTGGAGGGTACACAGTAAATTTGGAAACTGAAATTAAAAAAAAAATAAAGGAAAACTACTTTTATATGTATCTCTTCCATATTACAAAAGTGATAATAGGTAGTTCAAACCACAAAAAGATTCATTTAAGATCAAATAAACTTGAAAATAGGTTAAAAAATAAGACAAAGGAAAACATGCCAGAAAAGCATTATAAACCTATCAAAATTAAGTTAATTCAAATACATGTTTTCAGGCCTTTTATACTTTCTAAATCTGGGGACAAAATTTTGATTATGTTTGCATTAGCCAATGTGAAGAGGGAAATAAAGTCAGTTATAGATTCCATAAGGTTCATAAGAAAAACAGGTGCTCAAGAGTATAAATTATTCTCAGGATTGAGGCCAGGGCAATGTTTCATTCAAAGGTCTTGAACACGAGCAGTGCCTAGCTGGCTCAGTCAGAGGAAATGTGACTCTTGATCTTTGTGAGTTTGAGTCCCACTTTGGGTGTAGAGAGAAAAAAAAAAAAAAAAAAAAAAAAGAAAAAGAAAAGTCTTAAACATGAAAATACTATGTAATGTAATGAATGGTTTCCCTCAAAATAACCCATCCAGTAAAAACAGCAGGGGGTTTGTAGGACTATTTCTTGTTGTAAAATAAATGGTTTGTCCTGCAAAATCTGTCAGGGTGAGTGAACAGTTTAATAATTAGAATCATATTGAGTGATGAGAGCAAGTGCATTCCTTTTTTTTTTTTTTAAAGATTTTATTTATTTGAGAGAGAGAGAGCACACAAGTGGGGGGAAGGGCAGAGGGAGAGAAAGAAGCAGATGCCCCACTGAGCGGGGAGCCCCATGCAGGACTCAATCCCAGGATCCCTGGGATCATGACATGAGCTGAAGGCAGATGCTTAACTGACTGAGCCACCTAGGCGTCCTGAGAGCAAGTGCATTCTTCAAGTTATGATTCCCTATACTCCTCAAGAATTTAGTTGTTTAGATTATTCAGGGTTAAGAATTCATTAGAATAGTGTTTTCTCCCTTCCATTTGCATTATTGTCCCCCACTGAAAGTTTTAATTACACAGATGTGCTGTATATCTCTTTATGTACTATATGTACATCTCTGATTTATATATAAAATAGTAAGATTCTTTTTATTTTTTTTTGCCTCTCTTCCCCCAGAACAAATTTTCACCCTTTTGTGGACAATATCACTTCCATTGTGAAATCATATATTAGAGAAATAGAATTTTCACCTGCCAGAATTAATTATTCCTACTACTATAATTTCTATACTATATATTAGCTCTAGTCCCAGATCTATGTAGTCTGAAAGTAAGGAGGTGGAAGGTGCTTCTTTCTATAATACCTAGGGATAACTTTCCAAAACACAATTTGGTAAAGACCACACAACAGCTGACCAATAAAGCACCGATTTTCCATGTACACATTTCTCCGATTAATTCTAGAAGGATATTTTAGAATATGTAAACAAAACAAAACAAAACAAAACAAAACAAAAAAAAAACAACTCCACATTCTTCTCAGCTGACTTTTGTAATATATTAGCAATAGTTTTCAATATTGTGCTAATAAATTATTCGTGTGCAGCTAAATATTCTGTATTACAGTAAAATGCAGAGATTTCATGCACTGTTATTAAAAGTGAAAAGCAAGGCAGAGCATTTTTTGTTTGTTTTTTACATGAAAATTGAGAATGTAACAATAGGACCCATGGAGAGGACTCAGGGCTTCTGCCAAACTTTCTTGGTTCTTAAATTGTGAAACATCTAAAAGGGAAGGTTCTACTGAAGCCACTTGTTTCTTGTACAATGAATATATCCTCTAAATGAAATGGCAGGGCAGTCCATTTTATACTTTCCATAAAGTTTTGTCTTTGAAATAAAGGATAACCACATACTCCACATACACACAGACTTTGTATTTATGGACATTTTATATTTTACTACTTAATTTTATATACTAAACTTAAAGAGACAACACAAACCAACTTTTTTCTAAATTAATTTTATGTTTTATACTTCCATTTCTGAGGATTTTATATCTAACTGCTTAATTCTATGAGTTAAAAGTCAAACCAAATAAACCCTCAGGTTGTCTGCCTATTCTTCATGATGGATATGGACTAGATGACCATTGTGTTCAAAAGAAATTAATTCTCCCCTAAGTTTTGAATATATATATAGTGGTCCAGGGATTGAATTCAGAAGGAGAGATTAGAAGGAAGTAATCTGATATGAACAATGAAATCACAAAAATTAGTAGTTCTCTGGGTAATTGCATTTTGGACAATGGGTAGGGAATAAGAAAGAGGAAGAAAAAGTCTCAATAAGATTTAGAGATGGGGGCACCTGGTTGCTCAGTTCATTGAGCATGTGACTCTAAATCTCAGGTCCATGAGTTCAAGCCCCATGTTGGGCATGGAGCCTACTTAAAAAAAAAAAAAAATAGAGAAAGATACTAAAATATGTGATTTGGTCTACAGTGTTCTCTGGCAGCTCAGTGGTCAAAATAAATTTGTAGCTGTAATTAAATTTTAAGCTATTTAGATTGGCTTAATGTAAACTATCTCTATTTCTCCAATTTAATAAGTTTTGTCAAATATTCAAAACTATTCAGTGCCCTCAGTTTTAAAACAAATGAGATGATCCATAAACTGAAATAATGTAATCAAATTAAAAACTGAAAGAAATAAGCAAGATAAATTTAGCTCAATATTCTCAAATATTTTCAAGCCTTGACCAGAAGTTTGTGTTAACTTTAAAAGTACATCCTAATTAGTAAGATGAGATATAGGTTAACAATGAGATATAGGTAAAGATGTATTTAAAGTACCATACATATTACAAATTCATCAAGAGTTTTTATTGATGTTACCTCAAAAACACCTCAATTATGTTCATATTTTATTTACACCTTTGTTCCAAACCACCATCAATTCTTACTGAATGGTTGCTGTTACCACCTTTCAGCTTATAATTATTTTTTTTAAATCTAAAACAGATCATTATCAAGCACTTTGCAAGAAATCATTTGATGGATTTCATTGAATTTAGAAGAGAATCTAGTCACCATATCCTGCATACTAGTACAGTTGCCCGACTCCCCAGCCCCGTCTTCTGTACACATAGAAGTCTTGTCTTTCAATTCTCTAACTATGCTAATGTTCAAACCTACCAGGCTCATATCTGCTTCATCACTTTCTGAGGAGGTACTTCCTCAAGAACATACTAGTTGTCTCTCATCTCTTTGGTTCCTGCCCAAATATACTCGAAAACATTTGCTGCTCATCAGGTACTCCCTATAACCTTTTAAATTTCATTTTTCTTATACTGTATGTTTTATATGTTTCTGTATATGTTGTTAGCCTGCCTCCATTTTCAGAGGTGCACAAATCTTGATGGTTTTATTCATTATTCTATTCTATGATATAGGGAATTGCGTGGTTAGGTTATCAACAGATATGTAGTAATTAACTACTCAATTAATAAGAAAAGGTAGTCTTTATTAACTTGATAATATAGACAGTTGAGCTCTTTGTAAGTATATTTTTGTTCTGGTCTTATAATTTTTGAAGAAAAGAAATCTAAATTTAAGTATAGAATATTATTTCTTTATGAAGACCTCTTTTCGATATTTTAAAAATGCAAATGTACCCTATGAGAATGTATAAGACAGCAGGATTTAATATCAGGAATAAAGGAAATTTGATTTTTCTCATAGCTCTAACCCTAACAAAACTGGTAATATTGGTTACCTCATTTTTCATCTTAGAATTTCTTTTTTTTTAACCTGTAGGCAAGGCTATATGATTTCATGAGTTATTTCTCAAGTTTGTTTTTAAGCATCCAAGTCTTTTTTTTCTTTCTAAACCATATCTGTGACCATCTCCAAAACATAAGATGGGGTTCTTTTAAGTTGGAACAGTGGTGAGGAGCAATATCTGCTCTGCTTGCTGCATCCTTCAAATTTGTCAAGGGCCACAGATTCAAACAACTGAATTTGAACATCTGAAGAAGACATCCTACACTATTATTTTTCTATTTAAGGTCAGATTTAAGGGATTTTTTTTTTACCAAAAGCCAGAGAAGTGCCTAGGTGGCTTTTCCAAACCTAAATAGCATGTATAGCTCGTATTTTACATACACACAGAATCATTCATATATTTTAAATTAAATTTTGAAAGTTGGGAATATTGATATAGATCTTACTTGACTAAAGTATAAACACAGGGAATTGCTATGTTCAGTCTATCAGTCAAAATACTGGGAACCAGTCTGAGACAAATTACTAATCTCTCCATTTTCCATATGATGGTCAGAAAGCTCATGTTTTAAAACTGAATTGATATTTTTGGGCAATATAAATGTCTCCCAGTAAATGTGTCACATATTTTTCAAGGACCAATAGGTCTGACTTCTTCAGCAAATATAAGATGAAGCGTAACATGTTGACATGATATAAATTTAAACTCTTCCTATAAGCACATAACCCATCATTCAGTAGATTATGAGCCTGAAGCAAAAATTTTTAAAAAAATCTGTACCTGGGAAGCAACCTGTCTCAACTTATAACTGTATCTTAGAGTCTAAAAAGTATATTCTTCATATGACTTGATTACGCCTGAGGAAGAAAAGAACAATTATTTTATAATATTAAAATAAAACCAAGAAAATATATTTATATTTGGAAATATAAATATATATTTATATATTTATATGGAAATATAATGGA
The DNA here is from genome assembly GCF_003265705.2 of Callorhinus ursinus. Taxonomy (NCBI): domain Eukaryota; kingdom Metazoa; phylum Chordata; class Mammalia; order Carnivora; family Otariidae; genus Callorhinus; species Callorhinus ursinus. Next base: position 19,926,524 of record NW_027397084.1, read on the forward strand.
AATTATATGGAATACGTGGAAAATTAGGTGAGGGTGTGAAGTATATGGGCACTTATAAGTTTGTCATTGTTTTGTAAGAACTGAAAAAAATGAGTTTAATCACTGCTTATCACTGCTTAATGTTGTTTTTATGTATGAGTAGATTCCCTAATAAATGTAATGTTCAATTATATATGTATATATACATATATATATATATATATATACATATTTTTTAAGGGATAAATAGTTAGACTTTATTTTTAATACTGAAAATAAGTCTGAGTGTCCTAGTATTACCACTGTGGAACTTTAGGCATTCAAAAATCCTTGGCACTAGTTAAAATGCCCCAGATGGAACCCAGGAAACGTGTGGCCCTGCACTTGAGCTGTCTCTGTGGCCCTGAGCCAGTCACTTGAGCTCTGTGGGTCTCAGGTCTTTTTTTTTTTTTTATGTTATGTTAGTCACCATACAGTACATCGTTAGTTTTTGATGTAGTGATCCACGACTCATTGTTTTCGTTTAACATCTGATGCTCCATGCAGTACATGCCCTCTTTAATACCCATCACCAGGCTAACCCATCTCCCCACCCCCCTCCCCTCTAGAACCCTCAGTTTGTTTCTCAGAGTCCAGAGTCTCTCATGGTTCATCTCTCCCTCCAATTCCTCCCCCCTTCATTTTTCCCTTCCTTCTCCTAATGTCCTCCATGCTGTTCCTTATGTTCCACAAATAAGTGAAACCATATGATAATTGATTTTCTCTGCTTGACTTATTTCACTTAACATAATCTCCTCTAGTCCCATCCATGTTGATGTAAAAGTTGGGTATTCATCCTTTCTGATGGCTGAGTAATATTCCATTGTATATATGGACCACATCTTCTTTATCCATTCATCTGTTGAAGGGTATCTCAGCTCTTTCCACAGTTTGGCTATTGTGGACATTGCTGCTATGAACATTGGGGTGCATATGGCCCTTCTTTTCACTACGTCTGTGTCTTTGGGGTAAATATCCAGGAGTACAATTGCTGGGTCATAGGGTAGCTCTATTTTTAATTTTTTGAGGCATCTCCACACTGATTTCCAAAGTGGCTGTACCAACTTGCATTATATATTTTTTAAAGATTTTATTTATTTATTTGTCATAGAGAGAGAGCACAAGCAGGGGGAGTGGCAGGCAGAGGGAGAGGGAGAAGCAGGCTCCCCGCTGAGCAGGGAGCCCGATGCAGGACTTGATCCCAGGACCCTGAGATCATGACCTGAGCTGAAGGCAGACACTTAACTGACTGAGCCACCCAGGTGTCCCTCAGTTATATTTTTAATATAAATTTCTGAGTAGTGAAAGTTTTAGCATGTTACTAACAAAGTATTTTATTGTAGGTTCTTAATAAATCTAATTAAATTGAATTGTGCATTTAGACAGGCAAGGTCATTTGTGATTTTGAAAACATGGGGTTTTCGCTATTAAATTTTCTGAAACTCAGTTTGTTGAAATGAGTTTCTACTTCACTTACTGCATAAACTAAAAAACAAAAAGACTAGGTTTTAATCATCCATAAACTTTAGGCCATAATAATACCCTGACTCTAAAATATTAGATAATGATCTCATGTGGAATTATTTTTTGTTGTATATAGTTCGTGGTCACTATGGACTGCATTCTTTGTTTTTTGACCCATTGTGCTAATACTACTGACATTAATCATTTTTATTGGACATTATAGGCACTCTTTGATTTCATACATGTTGCTATTATTTACTTGCAAACATATTTAGTGTGCTTAGAACCAAATCTTAACATAGCTATGTTCTGTTACACATGTATCAAGAAAAACAGCATTAGCGGGGCGCCTGGGTGGCTCAGTCGTTAAGCGTCTGCCTTCGGCTCAGGTCATGATCTCAGGGTGCTGGGATCAAGCCCCACATCGGGCTCCCTGCTCAGTGGGAAGCCTGCCTCTCCCTCTCCTTCTCCCGCTGCTTCTGTTCCCCCTCTCTCTGTCCAATAAATAAATAAAATCTTAAAAAAAAAAAAGGAAAAACAGCATTAGCAACCACTTTAGATTTTAAATCAGGAGATTTTGAGAGAAATTAAACATATTTTCAGGTATTGTTATTTTTTCCAGTCACCAGGAGCTTTTTTGCTTACCTGAAATAAGTAAATTAGCCTGCAAGTTGAAGGTTTCCACAGAGAATAAAAATTCAATTGTTTTTGAAAATGAAAACTATCACTGACCACACTAATCAATTTAAAAGCACTAACAACTGAGAAAGTAATCTTAACCATAAGCATAAAGCAGACACTTGGGACTATCAGGAAACAACACTGAGTTGCGTATTTGCTCTTTCCATAGAAGCAAAAAATGTGTATTTTTAATAAAATAAAAATAGAGATTTTCTGTTATTTTAACAGCATGAGGAACCTTATGAGAAATTTGAGGTTACACCGTATTCTCTACTATCCCCTGCATCAGAATCAGTGTCCAGTAACAGGTGTACTGCAAGTCAGCCTTAGGTTCTTTTTCAATATGCCTTGAGTATGACCTCACTTCTGCCTGAGCAATGATATGAAAATATGTTAGTATTGATTTGAATGCATGGGCATGATTCTAGGTGAATTATTAGCTCCCTTTTCACATACTAATGGTCAGAAATGCGAAGTTTGTGGAGTTCACAATAAGTGAATTTATTCCATTTGTTCCAAATAACCAACTATTGCTTTATGAAGGAAATTAGAGCCCTATACAATGTCTATATCTCCTAACAAATTCTGATCATAATAACCAAGAATCTTACATATTTTGGTGTATGGATAGAAGAAAGAGGGTTAGAAAAAATGACATAAGTGAATAGTAAAAGAGAAAATAAAGAAAAGAGAGAAGGTGAAAGTTAGAAATGAAAATCCAAAGGATATTAAAATATTTTCTTCATCTTAATAGTAAAGAACAGTATTAAAACTTTAAATGAAAATTCAGTGTGCTCTGAATTGATTGTTGAATCAATTTTACTCCCTTTAATATGTTCATACATTATCTAATTTGATTATTAGTTACTCAATAATGAGCTATCAAATTCCTGATGTATGCATTTGCTAATTTGTTAAGATGGAGAGGTACCTTTGGTAAGATGTAGAATTAGGGATATGGGGGGAGAAAGAGAGTAATGTAGCAAAAAGATTAGTTAGAAACTAACAATCCACAATCTGAAAAGGGAGAGACTTAACATAGTGTTCTGAAAGCTAAAGCTAGAGAGAGGTTTAAAGAACAGTAAGGTTATTTGGGGTAAAAATGTATTACCAATAATTTACATTTTTACCTGAATTACCAGGACCTATCCGCGGAGTATCTATGACTCTTAGCATCCTGTGAACTTGGAGCAAATCAAAACCTGTTGGATAAAAATATTTTAGATTTAGTTAAATATAACTATTCTGTGGAAAATAGGCAATAGCACAAAATCTGACTCTGGGTACAAACGTGTCCGTATCTTTTAAGTTCCAATATTACATTGTTCACTTCATGTTAAAGATGGTCCTTATTATGAATATAACAACAGACATAGCACAATTTGTATGATAAGTTTTGTTGTAATTTCCTATTTCCTACAAGGGTCCTGACGTCTATCACTGATATTTGATTCCTTTATTTTCCCCTATAAGTTTTGTCCTTATCTTAAAAATATGGAAAATATGGGGCACCTGGGTGGCTCAGTCATTAAGTGTCAGCCTTCGGCTCAGGTCATGATCCCAGGGTCCTGGGATCGAGCCCCGCATCAGGCTCCCTGCTCCGCGGGAAGCCTGCTTCTCCTTCTCCCATTCCCCCTGCTTGTGTTCCCTCTCTTGCTTTCTCTCTCTCTGTCAAATAAAAAAATAAAAACCTAAAAAAAAAAATGGAAAATACAAGGGATTGTTTTTTTTAATAATCAGTAGGAACAATGCAAGGGAGAAAGGATTAACAGGCAAAATATTATGTAAACTAAAGCCTATTCAAAGTCATTCACAAAGATTTAGAGAATAAAATGAGGGATAAATTCAAGTGTTCTATCTCAAATGAGCTCACTCTAATTCGACTTTAAATAAGCTTTTAAACATTAAGTCTTCAATCTTAAGCAACTTATTTATTTATTTAAGGGAGAGAAAGTTAGAGTGTGTGTTGGAGCAGGGGGCGGGGGAAGGGTCAGAGGGAGAGAGAGAGAGAATCTTAAACAGACTCCATGCCCAGTGCAGAGCCCACACGGGTCTCAGTCTCAGGACCCTGAGATCGTGACCTGAGCCAAAATCAAGAGGGGGATTTCACTTAACTTACTAAGCCAATCAGGCATCCACCCCTTCAGCAATTCATTTAGGTGATCAATCACAGAAAATAAATAAAAATAAATTTTGATGCTATAAATTTCAGATTTCTTTCCAAAAACCAAATAAACTTAGGGTTTTTGTTTGTTATCTATTTAACACTTGTAAGAAAGTATATTTAAAGTGTATCTAAATAATACATTTTATTCTCAATTTATATCAATTATAACACATGCAATGAAAGACTACCTGATAAAGTTGGCTATCTGAAAGCTTTTTAATAGACTTTAATCTAAAGATCTATAAAAGTAAGTGAAGACTAGTAAAATGAAAATAAGCAAAAGCTATTTATTCAGAGCTTGCTGTAGCAAAGGAGTTAGTCACCATCATCTGAGTTTGGCAGAGACTCACAAGTAAGGCAGAGGAGTGGGAAAACTTTGTAGGAAGAAGAAAAGGAAGCTTTCAGCTATGCCTTGATTGGAGGATGTTGACGTGGACAAGTTTCAGTAAGACTAACTAACAGTGGGGCATTACATGTGATTGGCTTTCTCTAGTTGATCCTGTTTGAAGTGGAGGCAAAAATTAAGGAAGCTGTCACTTATTAATTAAGCCCTGGTCATTTTGACCTGAGGGTAGCCATGGTTATTGTTTGTCTTCCTGGATTGTTTCCTTGGGATAATAGTCTGACTTCTTGGATTGGTTACTATAGACGGTAGGTTGGCTTCTTGGGCTGGCTGCTGCAGGTTGTATTCTATTTTTATATATCATCTGGCAATTGTCCATTTGTATATTCTGTCAGATCTTAGATATTTATCTGTAATCCTGATTTTTTTATTACAATGTATTTTTCTACAGGAAAAGTAAAACCATTAGACTATGTGAAATTAATATAATCCTAAAATATTCCTAATATAATTATAAACATATGATGCTTCCCCTATGAGCTTCCAAACTATTCCAAATAGTATATGTTTTTGTCAATAGATATAACTGAAAACATCTAATTACAAATTTAATTTCCACAGTTTATTCAGGCTTTGCGAGAGCTGAGCAGTGTCTCCATTTTTTTTTTTTTAGGTTTTAATTATTTATTTGAGAGAGAGAGAGTGAGCAAGAGAGACAACATAAGCAGGGGCAGTGGTAGAGGGAGAGGGAGAAGCAGGCTCCCTGCTGGGCAGGGAGTCAATAATGAGGGGCTCAATCCCAGGACCTTGGGATCATGGCCTGAGCCAAAGGCAGATGCTTAACTGACTGAGCCACGCAGGTACCCCCAGTGTGTCCATTCTTAATAATAATTTAAGAAACAGTTATGAATTCCTTTAAAAATGGTAAAATATTTTGAAAATTGTTTGATTAACTTGAATATTTCTAACTTTGTAGAATCACTTAAGACATTAGCAATCTATTCATATTATTGGATTCATTCATTCAGTCTTCCTCACATGATCATTATCACCATTGTTATCTCATTATAAATAACAGATACATTGTGAGCAGCTGCAAAGTGTTAGGCACTTAACTGAAAGCAAAGATGGAAGAATGAGAGACAGTACATAATAGTTAAGAGTTCAAATCCTGGAACAAGATTGGTCTTACTAGTTACTAATTAAATGGCCTGGGCAATATTTAAAAAGGAAAAAAAAAAAACAACTTTATATCTCAGTTTTGCTGAGCATTGTGTTGCTTTGTTAATTAGAAAACTTATATTAGGGGTGTGCCTGAGTGGCTCAGTTGGTTAAGCATATACCTTCAGCTCAGTTTATGATCTCTGGGTCCAGGAATAGAGGCCTGTGTCTGGCTCCCTGCTCAGTCAGTGGGGAGTCTGCTTCTCCCTCTCCCTCTGCCCCTACCCCCTCCCAAGCCCACGCTCTCTCTCTCTCTCTGTCTCAAATAAATAAATAAAATATTTTTTTTAAAAAGAAAGAAAATTTATATGAGGTATTAAAATATTATTACTATATTTAATCTTTACAAAACCCTATGAGGAATGTAATTCTTTATTAAGAGTCAGCTGCTTAATAAGGTTGAATTTTTGTTAAATATCTTGACCAAGATCACATTTTTAGGAAGTAGTAGTGTAAATACTGAGTATACTTTGTTACAGCATGAGTAAAGTACAAAACCTGGGTTAACTGCTGAGTAATTCAGGACCTATGAATTGAAGGTATAGTAATTTAATTAGAATAAAGTTTAGCAAAAGAAAGTGGTCATAGTATTAAGAATACTCTTGGAGCTAAAGCATTGAAAACCTCAGACATATTGAAACCTAAGGATTAAGTATTTTTCAGTATCCCAGAAAGCCAGTAAATGTTTTTAAGCAATAACATTATGTATTAAAATATATTTTACAAAGTTTGAAGGATATCAATCTTCCTTATAAAATAGATTAGGGAAGAGCCTGATGGAGATGAGACTGTTTTATTCCTGAAAAAAACAGTTGAAATGCTAATTTAAAAGAAACATATCAATGGAAGTAAAAAAAGAGAGAGAGAAAAGAACCTGAGAGATAAACAATAAAATGAATTAATAGGATTTTCACTCTAAGTTAAAATTAATACATTAATGCATATATATAGTTATGAAAAAAGACTACACCTTTTTATCTTATTGAACTGGGAAATGATGTATCAGTAGTCAACTTTTAGAATAATATATTTTTAAAATGGACATTTCTTTCAATTAATATTATATTTTCTTTATGTAGATTGGTTTTTATAAATATTTATTCACTTTAAACAGAGATTTACTATTCCATCTCTCCCTAAATTAAAAGCTGGTTCAACATTCAAAAATCAATTAGAGGTGCCTGGGTGGCTCAGTTGTTAAGCATCTGCCTTCAGATGGGATCATGAATCCAGGGTCCTGGGATCCAGCCCTGCATAGGATCCCTGCTCAGCGGGAAGCCTGTTTCTCCCTCTCCCACTCCCCCTGTTTGTGTTCCCTCTCTTGCCATGTCTCTCTGTGTCAAATAAATAAATTAAAAAATCTTAAAAAAATCAATTAATGTAATCTATCACATCAACAGTCTAAAAAAAGAAACATCGCATGATCACCATATGGTTCATGTTAACCTCAAAATGGGAGTGTTTGAATCTCCATTGCTTTTCTCTTAGAACATTGCTTTGCCCCTGAACCAAACTATGGTACTCTCTAGAGAGAATAGCTTGTAAATTTTAAATCAAAGTTTCCCTTATTAGGGGAAAAAAAAAGGATAATGTTAAGACAGAATTAAAGGAAATAAGTCCATAGAACTTGAGCAGAAAGCAGACGGATGGGTTTTAAGACAAGAGAGTATAAACACAAGTGATAATTGTGCATACCACATAGTATGTTTATTATATTGAAAGTTAGCGTTATGAATATAGAGAAAGACGTTCACATGAAATTTGTTGTTGTTGTTGTTGTTGTTGTTGTTTTAGAAACTTAAACCCAGAAAATATGTGAAATTTATCAAGGGGAACCTCTGAAATTTTTTATTATGGTATAGGAAGATTGATGTTAAACTTCAAGATAGCACACCAAGAAAGGAGTCTAGCTTGAAAAAGAGAAACATTATAATTATGTGGGACGCCTTGGTGGCTTATTTAGTTAAGCATCTGCTTTTGGCTGGGGTCTTGATCCCAGTGTCATGGGATCGAGCCCCGCATCAGGCTCCCTGCTTGGAGGGAAGCCTGCTTCTCCCTCTGCCTGCTGCTCCCCCTGCTTTGGGCCCTTCCTCTCTCTCTCTCTGACAAGTGAATAAATCTTTAAAAAAAAAATATGTGTATATAACTACATCTTCTATTCAATAAAGACATTTTAGGTTATTTCATTATCAGATAATTGAGCAGTAGCTTCCTCTATTTATCTCAGGAAAAAAAATAAGAAAGAAAAATGTTTAACGAGTATATACCTGATAAACTTTTCTGGTTATTCCAACATATATTTATGATTACTTAGCATATCAAGGAAATCATTAGAATACTTTTGTTTAACATGGTAGGTCATAAACAGAATATATACACTATGTATATTAAATTATGATCTAATATCCATAACATTGAAGTCAAATAAGAGAATCATAAAGTATTCTGCATTTTACACTTTTAAAATAATCATGTTTGCTTACCTAAGAGTTATTGTTTATAATTGACCATTATTAAGTATTCTCTTATTTCCTAAGCATACTGAAATTTTATGTTCTACTTACATTTTATGTTTCTACTTTACATTTCTCACCAGGAACAAGCTCAGTCAAGGTTTTGATAGAGTGATGCATACAATTAAAGCAAAAATCATACTTTATAAGACTAAAATTTAGCATATCAAGGTAATTTATTTTTTTAATTATTGTTTTAAAGATTTATTTGTTTATTTGAGAGAGCGAGAATGAGAGAGAGAGAGAGTACATGAGAGGGGGGAGGGTTAGAGGGAGAAGCAGGCTCCTCGCTGAGCAAGGAACCTGATGCAGGACTCGATCCCGGGACTCCAGGATCATGACCTGAGCCGAAGGCAGTCGCTTAACCAACTGAGCCACCCAGGCGCCCCTCAAGGTAATTTAAAAATAAAATATCTAATAATTATTTGCCAAGGTAAATTAAGATTTTACACTAAGCATTCATATTCTGTGGTTGTAGCTCTCTATCTGTGCTTATTTAAATATAATGATCTGGAGTAATTGGTGGCTATTTCTATAAAATATGTGAAAGAATTGTAGCTTCATAACCTTGTCAATTTATTCACGTCAGTAGTTGCTATTAAATAAAGTTAGTGTGAGCTTTTCTTCAACATTTGATTAGGTTTTCCAGAGCTGTTTTTCAGTCAAATATGAAATTTCATTACTATAAATCTTTGGTTCAATGACTTTCATTTATTTAAACCACTATTTTCTGTCAAAGAAATTTCACATCTATGGAGAGACATTTCTGATTTTAGATTGCAGTTATTGCTTTGAAAGAATGTTTATATGTTTATGTTATTATACCACTTTTTAAAAATAAAATATAATTCACTCATAGGAAATTCAATTTTAGGAGTGAATCTTCAACTATTTTAGTAGTATAAAATTTACATCTAAGATATTTTAGAAATGTTTAGCTTATACTAAAACGATGTTTAAAAAATAGACATTTTTACAAGTTTCTTGGAAATATGATCTTTTTGTTTTTTAAAAGTCAGTTTCTATGTTATTAACAATGGATAAACTAGGATGCTAAGAGCAACTGCAATGCTGGTGATTTTCTCGCCTTGCTCCTTCTTCTGGTATGTGAGTAGGTGTGATGTGTTTACCTCTATTGAGCTGGTCAAAGGATTTTTCTTTTCCTTTTAACCTGTTAATATGTTGAATTAAATTGATAGTTTTTCCTGATTCCTCTCACTTTAAACTAAATTTTCCAGACATCGTATAAGTGGAATCATTTAGTGAACAAGAACTTCAACACCTCCATTTCAACCTCAGTCTATACTTTCTAATTGATTAAGGTCTTCTTTCCAGCTTATCTCTTAACATAGACAAAAGACCCTGTGGGCAAAGCATTCCCTAAGAGGAACCAAAACTAAAGCAAAACAGACTGCCCTGAGCCAGCAAGACCCAGGTGAATGACCCAAAGACAATGATCAACATGACCTTTACTGCCCAACTGCATGTGCCCACTGACGTTTGTCCCATGTTTTCCTTATATAAACCTAGAAGTATTTTCAGCACTTTGGAGATAGATAGACTTCGATACATTAGTCCACAGTCTTCTTGGTGTTGACCTTGCTGAAATAAATACCTTTGTTATTTCACCACCACTTGTCCCTCTGCCTTCAGCTTTTGTCAGTGACAAGTAACCAATCCTGATCTGATTGGAATTCCAGGAGCCAGGTGCACTGGCACCCCTGGGCCCCAGTTACAGTAGCATATACTGTATTTCTGCTTTAATTCCTGAACATATGGTGAGATATTCATCCTTATTTATGTGGTTATCAGGAGTTTGTTTCATTTGGTTGCTTAGTATATTATTGTATAAGTATTGCACAACCTCCCCCCCCAGTATTTTATGGATATATTTAAGCTTATTCTAGTTTAGGGATATTAAGAATAAAGCTGCCCTGAACATTCTTTAATGTGTCTTTTTGTAGACACATGTTTTCATTTGTCTTGGGTAAATATCAAGGACAGGAATTTCTAGATCATAGGTTTATGTTTAAATTTATTTGAAACTGTCAAAGAGATTCCTAAATTGGATGCACAATTTTTTATTTCTACCAGCAATATTTGATAGTTCCACTTGTTTAACATTCTTGTCAAACCTTTTTTTTTGTTAGTTTTTGTTGTTGTTTTTTTTAATTTTAACATTTTTTGTGTATGTAATTACTATCTGATTTTCACTTTAGGTTGCATTTCACAAATAACTAAAGATGTGGATGATATTCCCATGTGCTTGTGAAGCCTTTACATATTTTCTTTCTGATTTTGCATTTTTTTTTAATGTAGCTGTTTGTCTTTTTGTTATTGATTTTAAGAGGTTTTTGTTTGTTTGCATTTTGGATATGATGACATTGTTAAATGTGTTTGTTGCAAATAGTTTCTCCCAGTCTGTGGTTTCCCTTTTACTTTCCTTTTTGTGTAGTGGCATAACATATAAATTTTTGTATTTGAGTGTATTATAAAATATAAATCTATTTTTCAATTACACTAATTGTTGATACGGGACAGGCCACAACATTGTTCCTATGTCCCAGACCTGGCTAGAATGGGTTCCTTGGCTTTGATTATAAGTATTTTCACTTTGGCCTACAGTTTCTTAGCTTCTGCCATCTTTAATCTGTATGAAAGATTGCCTAAAGTGGAAAAAGGAGAATATAGAATTCAGCAGATTAAAGAAACCATGGGGACCAGAAGTTTGCTCCCTCATTACAAGCTATGGGAGTTGTAAAATCAGTACATTTTATATTGTATACTATTTTGTATTATCCATCCTTTTGGAAGTTTTGATTTTTAAAAAAAGTGATCGATTCCAAACACCCACTGTATAGGGCTTTTTTTTTTTTTTTTTCCTGTCCTTAAACAAGTAGCTGTTACAACAAGACCCCACCTCTGACACCTAGGGCAGGATCATCTGGTTTGTTCCTTTATCTCTGGTTTCCTTTCATCTCCCATATTTTTTAATTTTGTGAGCCTGATCACAGAGCCCCCTAGCTATCTCTCCCTCCATAGCCCCACCTGTCCCTTACTCAGAGGGAAAATGGAATTTGAGAACCAATCCAGGAGTGGCACAGGAGCTATGGAGATCCAAAGCAGCATAGCAGAAGTTTTCAGAAATTAAGATCACTGTACAAGTTTCAGACTCACATTTAAGTGGCAAAGGGACAGAACATATCCAAAGCATCATAACAAAGACATTGAAAACAGAGTTGTTGTTAGAAACACCAAAAGAGTTCGATTACGTTCTTTATATATTTTGGATACTAACCCTTTATCAGATATGTCTTTTGCACACATCTTCTCCCATTCCATAGGTTGTCTTTTACTTTTGTTGATTGTTTCCTTCACTGTGCAGTAGCTTTTAATACTGATGAAGTCCCAATAGTTCATTTTTGCTTTTGTTTCCCTTGCCATTGGAGACATGTTGCTATGGCCTAGGTCAAAGAGATTGCTGCCTATGTTCTCCAGGATTCTGATGGTTTCCTATCTCATATTTAGGTCTTTGAATTTATTTTTGTATATGGCGTAAGAAAGTGGTCCAATTTCATTCTTTTGCATGTTGTGTCCAGTTTTCCCAACACTATTCGTAGAAAAGACTTTTTCTATTGGATATTCTTTTCTGCTTCATTTAAGATTAGTTGACCATAAGGTTGTGGGTCCATTTCTGGGTTTCTTATTGTTCCATTGTTCTATATTTCTGTTGTTTTTTTTTTTAAGATTTTATTTATTTAAAAGAGAAAGACACAGCAAGAGAGGGAACACAAGCAGGGGGAGTGGGAGAGGGAGAAGCAGGCCTCCCGCCGAGCAGGGAGCCTGATGTGGGGCTTGATCCCAGGACCCTGGGATCATGACCTGAGCCGAAGGCAGATGCTTAACGACTGAGCCACCCAGGCACCTATATTTCTGTTCTTGTGCCAGTACCATACAGTCTTGATGACTGCAGCATAGTAATATAACTTGAGGTCTGGACTGTGATGCCTCCAACTTTGCTTTGCTTTTTCAAGATTGCTTTGGCTGCTTGGGTGTCATTGAAATAAGAGAAAGAAAAGAGAAGAGAAGAAAGAGAAGAGAAGAGAAAAAAGAAGAGAGAGAGAGGGTGGAAGGGAGAGAGGAAAGGAGGAAGGGAGGAGGGAGAGAGAGGAAGGAAGGAAGGAAGGAAGGAAGGAAGGAAGGAAGGAAGGAAGGAAAAGAAACACCAAAAGATAAGTTAGAACTTATGATCTCAACCTGGCTGTGTTGTTTGATTGCTAAAACAAAAACATCAATATTCTTCAGAGGATTTTGAAGAAAAGTCAGGATCTAAATAGCATAATATTCAAATGTCCAGGATACAATTAAAAATTACACAATATACAAAGAATAAGAAAAATATGACCGATTCATAAGAGAAAAGAGAATTAATAAATACACACCTCTAAATCACACTGATAAAGGAATTATCAGAAAAAGATTTTTAGACACCTATTGCAACTATTATCTGTGAGGTAAAGTAAAAACACTAATGGAAAGATATGCTGTTAGCAGAGAAATAGAAATGATGAAATAGAACTAAATGAATATTAGAAAATTTAAAAATTTAGTTGAAGAAATCACTAAATAGCAGAATAGAAATGACAGATGCATCAATGAACTTAGAAATATAAAATTAGATAAATATTGAGATTTTACAAATAAAAATTATTTACTCTGAGGAAGTGAGAAAAAGGTGATAAAGATAAACAGAGCTTTATTTCAAACATCAAATCTCTAATAGTAGTATATTAGAGACAGAAATAAAGGAAGTGGAGCACCAAAATGCATGCAGTAACTAAACAATGCACTGTTAAATAACCAATGTGTTTATGAGGAAATCACAAGAGAAATTAGAAAATACTTTGAGATGAGTGAAAACAGGATACAACATACCAAAATATAAGGATACTGCAAAAGCAGTGCTGTGAGGGGAATTTATGACCTTAAAGGCTTACACTAAAAAATAAAAAAGAGGACAAACCAATAATATTATCTTACACCTTAAGAAAATGGAAAAAAGGAAGATAGCAAACTAAACCCAAAGCAGGAGAAAGGACATTTTAGAGACGAAAGTGGAAATAAATGAAATAGGCAATAGTAAAATAATGGAGAAATCAGTCAAACCAAAAATTGGTTCTTTGAAAGATCAACAAAACTTGAATATCCTTATCTAGACAGATTAAGAAAAGAGAAGTGGCTCATTGTAATGTAAGTGCCTGACATTAAGTTTTTGATTGACAAAACATCCATTTCAAAGACATCTGTCTCATATAAACATATGGTCAGTTCTATGACAGGGCTACTAGTAAAACAACTAGATAAGAAACCAGGCTACCTCCACCCATGAAAGTCCCCTTTTAGAGTGCCCTGGGTAGGCTTAGTAAGTGACCCTTTGAGTAACCTTGCTTTTTTCTTCCTGGTCTTAATTCTTGCTTTTATGTTTTAAATTCACCAATGAGAGGGTATCAAGGAAACCCTGGGCACTCCATCTTCTTACCATTTATCCAGGTTGGCACTCCCTCTCTCTGCCGAGATCTCTCTGGCTTGCCGTGTACCCTCCAGGAGTTGTAAGAAATCTTTCTCTTTCCAAGTTCCATGATCATTTTTGCTTAAGTGTGTCTTGCAGTCCAAAAGAACCACAAGGGAGGTGCCCGGGTGGCTCAGTCCTTAAGCGTCTGCCTTGGGCTCAGGTCATGATCCCGGGGTCCTGGGATCGAGCCCTGCATCGGCTCCCTGCTCAGCGGGAAGCCTGCTTCTCCCTCTCCCACTTCCCCTGCTTGTGTTCCCTCTCTCCCTGTCTCTCTCAGTCAAATAAATAAATAAACTCCAAAAAAAAAATAAAGAACCACAAGGGCTGGTCCAGCCACAATATTGCCTGTGGTGAGGGAAATGTCTGTGGGGGATTGCCATAAGTATTATGGGCCCAGGGGAGTGTGTGAGGCATTTTTAGCTGATACTGTCACTATGAAGAAGCTGAGACCAACAAAACAACTTCCTTACATAAATAATGAAATAAGTGCAATCAATTCTGAAATTATAGGTAAAAAGAAGGAATATACAAGTATACTATAAACAATTATATGCTAACAAATCAGATAACCTAGACAAAATTGACAGATTTCTAGATTTCTAGAAAGTCATATGCTTCCAAGACTCAAGATTCAGGAACATATAATAAAGCCAAATGGACCCATAAGAAGTAAAGGAATTTAAATAATAATAAAATAATAATAATAATAATAATAAAATCTCCCAGTAAAATCCAACATTAGATGGCTTCACTGCTGAATGTTACTGTTTAAAGAAAAATTAAGAGCAGTCCTACATAAATTCTTCCAAAAAATAGATGAGGGTTTATTTCTTAACTCATCCTATGAAAATAGGCTTATCCTGACACCAAAACTAGACGGACATTATAAGAAAATGAATAAATAAAAAAAAATCTTTTTTGAATATAGATCCAAAAAATCTTTAAAACATTACTTTGTAAGAGGTGATGTTATATTATCTATATCAAAAACAATGAAACTTGACTTATAGTTCACATCAAACACAAGAATCAGTTCCAGGGAATTTCAGATATAAATGTGAAAAGTATAATAGTAGCACAGGGGGATATTTTCACAAATTTTTATTAGAAAAATGTTTAACAGATAGTATTAGAAGTCCTAGCCTAAGCAATCAGACAACAAAAAGAAATAAAAGGCAACCCAATCAGCAAAGAAGTCAAACTCTCCCTCTTTGCAGATGACATGATACTCTATGTGGAAAACCTAAATGATTCCAACCAAAGATTGCTAGAACTCATACAGAAATTCAGCAAAGTGGCAGGATATAAAATCAACGCACAGAAATCAGTTGCATTTCTATACACTAGCAATGAGACAGAAGAAAGAGAAATTAAGGAGTCAATCCCATTTACAATTGTACCCAAAACCATAAGATACCTAGGAATAAACCTAATGGAAGAGGCAAAGAATCTGTACTCAGAAAACTACAGAACATTCATGAAAGAAATTGAGGAAGACACAAAAAAATGGAAAAACATTCCATGCTCATGGATTGGAAGAACAAATATTGTTAAAATGTCTATGCTACCCAGAGCAAATCTACACATTGAAAGCAATCCCTATCAAAATACCATCAACTTTTTTCACAGAGCTAGAACAAATAATCCTAAAATTTGTATGGAACCAGAAAAGACCCCAAATAGTCAAAGGAATGTTGAAAAAGAAAACCAAAGCTGGTGGCATCACAATTCTGGACTTTAAGTTCTATTACAAAGCTGTAATCATCAAGACAGTATGGCACTGGCACAAAAACCGAGACATAGATTAATGGAACAGAATAGAGAACCCAGAAATGGACCCTCAACTCTATGGTCAACAGTGTTTATAGCAGCAATGTACACAATAGCTATGGAAACCATTGAAAGAGCCCAGATGTTCACTGACAGATGAATGGATAAAGAAGATGTGATTATATATATATATATATATATATATATATATATAT
>NW_027397084.1:19942587-20055367 GCF_003265705.2 Callorhinus ursinus
ATATATATATATATATATATATATATATATATATATATATATGGTAGTATTCCATCATATATATGATGGGATACTACTCAGCCATCAAAAAAAGAAATCTTGCCATTTGCAACAATGTGGATGGAACCAGAGTATTATGCTAAGCCAAATAAGTCAATCACAGAAAGACAATTATCATATAATCTCACTCATATGTGAAATTTAAGAAACAAAACAGAGGAGCATAGGGGAAGAGAGGAAAAAATAAAACAAGATGAAACCAGAGAGGAAGACAAACCATAAAGGGCTCTTAATCACAGGAAAGAAACTGAGGGTTGCTGGAGGGGAGAAGGGTGGGGGGATGGGGTAACTGGGCAATAGACGTTAAGGGGGGCATGTGATGTAATGAGCATTGGGCATTATATAAGACTGATGAATCACTGACCTCTACCTCTGAAACCAAATTTAAATTTTAAAAATGGAAAAAAAAAAAAGAAAAATGTTCAGAAGGACCAAAAATTGCTAGCATAAAGTAAACGGGAAAAATGATCAATAGGACCAAAAAATTCCTAGCATAAAGTAAATGGTTAATAAATTATACTCTGATATGTTCTGGAGTACTTTTTTTCCTCCTCAAAAACACTATTAAGAAAATATAAAGTAAAGCCGCAGTGTGCATGAAGATATATGCAACCAAACTGACAAAAGTATTATAGCCTGAATACATAAATAATTCTTAGTAAATGCCCGTATCATTAAGACCCTATGTGACTTCATGGACAAATAAATGAATAAATAAATGTCGTCTAAGTCTTCATAGAACTTAGTTCAACCTGAATGATGAATAAAACCAACTATTTATCACATCAATTAGAAAATTGTTCATTATTAGTAGAGATTAAGAGGAGCAGGACCTCACCTGAATCGAAGAATCTTTGTTTCCTTGAAGTCCCCTACTCAACTTTGTTTTATATTTCTTGTTTCTCACTGTGTGAATCATAACACTATTTATGCTTTCAACAACTGTTTATTGAGTACCTTCTGTATGTCAACACTGTGCCAGGAAATTGAGAGATATAATGACTAAATGATACTGAATCCTTTTTTCTATAAAGAGTCTACATTCCATAAACACATAAATACATGTATGCATGTGACATGCTTAAAATTGAAAAAAAAAAGTTCCATGAGAAAAATGAAATACTATAATGTATTATTTTGATAATCTCATTAGACGACATTTTTGGATTCCTATTCCTCTGTCAATCCACATTTTCTTTCCTTTCAGCTAATCTCTGAATTTGAACAGGGTATTCACCCTAATCACAAGATTCTCTAAATGTTGACATTATCCCAGTCTGAAGGTTAAATCTCTATAAGTATACTCTAATTAATATAGTCCTTTTAATTCCATTTCTCTTGTCAGTGAATGATGTAGCTTTCTGACTTCATTTTCTCATGGGAAAGGAGGTCACAGAAGTTTACAAGTTTATTTGGAGGCTTTGGAAAATGTTTTTGTTTATCAGTTTGCTTGTGATTTTTCTTATAAAATGATACACACATTGGGCAATGCCTCTTTTATTTTTGTGAACATTATATTTGCACATGCACTCTTAGAAGAGGGCAACTTTCTAGGGAGAGGCCTGAGGGCAAAATTAGCACCCTGAGGGAAGATTGGGAAGCTAAAAAGAATCGGGGGTACTAATAATGCTGTTGAGCAGCTGGATTTATCAATTTAGATGTACTCTGGAATCAAGGTTTCTTTTTAAGAGAAATAATATTTTTCTCCAAAGCAGTGTTTATGCCAGTTGAGGCTTATAATATTTACTTGAATGATACACATTCCAATAAAAAATGCAGTCAATTTTTTGTTTTCCTTAAATAGCACTAATTTCTCTGGAAATAAAAGGTTCTTTGCAAATATAAACTTCCAAATAAACTAAATGTTTTTGAAATGTAGAATTCTGATGGAGAACAAGAGCAAATATTAAAATGATTTATGAAATGACAAAAAAAAATCATAGGATGATTATCTCGAACTTGAAATAGAAGAAATTTAATGATAAATAAATCAAAATTAGTCTCTACAGTTGATTTCAAAAGTAAAGATATGATTTAAAGCAAAATAAAGGCACTATTTATCAATGGAGAAATATTTCTAATATAGAATTAAAATCTTTGGTAGACAGTTAAGAAAAAATTAGTTCAGAACCATTCTTTTCATATACAACAAGGTAAAATCTAGAAAGACTAGAGTTCATCATTTTTAAAGAATTAAATATGTACTTAGAAGAAAATAGAGGTTGATATTATCAGATATCTGAAATGAACACGTCTCCATATATAAGCCAGGAAACAGCAGAAATAAAGGGACTGGAAGGATGAATCCAGGTATGTAAAGAACTTAACCTGGAACTGTGTGGTGCATCAGCTTCTGTGAGTCGGAGGGGTGTATATAGTACCAAAACATCAGCTGTGCTGGAAAGAAAAAAGTGCCCAAAAAAGATATTAATATATTATTAAAATTTTAAAATTATATGAAATATTTAAAAAGAAACAATAGAGAAAGATATTTGCAGTGCATTTAATATATCAAATACTTAAACTCTGCAAAAAAATCATTATATATAATCAAGTTATACAACATATCTTTTACCCAGAAACTTCCCTTGTGCCCCTTTCTAGTCAATATGCCAATTAAGATCCCAATAACTAAGTCAACAAAAGGTAATGATTACCAATCAAATTATTATATTTCAAACAAGAGAGTATTTTAAATGCATTAGAAAATATCATTATAAAATGAAGTGGAAATACGGATGTCCATTTTTTGTTAATTTTGAGTAAACACTTGGTATTCATTGAAAACAACTGAAAGAGAACATATACATATGCACACACAAACACATAATGTTAGTATTTGTGTCTAAGTGTTATGATCAATCCATCATAGCCACTAACTTGGGAAATGAATGGATAAACCCTGGCATGCTGCTGCCGCCAACTTCTCCATCCAGGGAATCCTGACAGGGCTGGACAAATCAAAAGCATAGTCCTTAGTTGAGTCTTCCAATACTGTTGTGGAACAAACTCGGATAAACCCATTGAGAGAGAAGCCAATAACTCGAGAGATGAGTGTTTGGAGAAAGAAGAAAGGTATATTTATTTTGGGTACGGGCAGCTGGGGAAGGTGGCAGATACAAGACTTAGCAACCGACCTCTCCACTGACAAGATGGACACCTAGAGTTTGATGAAGAGACATTGGGGAGGGTGGTTGGGGGGGTACACAGAAGAGAGCAGGCAGAGAACATATCATCATGTGTTGGGGCCAGTATGCGATCAGCCTGGGATCATGGGCAGTGAAAGTGATGTATGGAGTGTGGTGTCCTAGGCATTTCACAGCTATGAGAGATTTTCTGGTCTGGTAGTTGGGATATTCCATTTATTGCAAGACACCTTTGTCAATGCGTCAAGAAAGTGGGCTAAGAAATAAGTACAATGGGTTTTAGTTAGATCATGAGTTAAGCGATCTTTATTTCTGCTTGTGATGTTGCAGTATATAGTCTGAGCAAGCGGGCTCACTAACAAGGTTTATAGAATTATAGATTGATGATTTTCTTCCTTCCTCCCTCCTCCCTCTACCCCATCCTCTTCCTTCTTCTTTTTTAACTTTCTGATATCTTGTTACATTATTTTATGCATAATGATTCCCAAACATGATATGTGCACATCATCAATACTAGGTAATCCATAGTTCCCTATATAAAAATTGAAAGCAGAAACACATTTATATTTATCATATACTAGCTTCATTACAGCAAAAGGTTAATGATGATTTTTAAATGTTTGTTTTCCTTGAAGACCTAAAAATATTTAAAATGTTTAATGAAATAATTTCAAAATTTCCACAATAATTTTCCACTTTAATCTACTTGACATGTCTCTGTGAATGACAGTTTCTGGTTACTACATAGACAAGAAAAGTTCCCCTAAATTTGTACTAATACTTAAATGTAGTGAAATTGCACCAAACTACTACATGGATCCCTCTGCTAGTAAAATCCTCTTTTTCAACTGTTCCTTTGTCAGGGTAATTGATGAGAAATCATCTGAATATATGACATAAATGCCTATGTGAAATATTTTTAAACTGCGACTGAGTTTAGGGCTTCAGTCTGTGAATGCATTACTTTATTCCCACAACAAAAGTACTAAGTGTATTCTTGAATCAGCTTGTATTCTAACCTACCCCAATCCCTGTGAAATGGTAGAAATTTGCAAATTCTCATTGGAGTGTGCATGGAAATTTTTTGTGATCCAGCTAAAAGAAGTTGAGTTGGGAGAATATTCAATTGAATTTAATGGGCTACATTTATGAGTTTCATAAATCACTTTTGTGTAAAAACAAATTATCACTAGCTGTCCTATTAGAGAAATATTCATGCAAATAGACCAATTTGACCTTAATAATGTTAATTTCTATGATTTTATTTATTGCCTAAAGGTACAGGTTGTGGGTTTCCAAACTGCTTTTTTCTAGAAAAGCTAATAGACAATATATTTATCATGCTATTATAACTTCTTAGAAATCATTCCTGAGAGAAGATAGAGATTGAATTCTATTGTATTTAGGTAGATTGTGTTTATTTTTCTTTTATTTGCTATAAGCAAACAAGTAGAATATCAGTATATCATTTCTTGCTAGTGTTCATAATCATAATGTATTTCAATAATCTGTCCTATTAAATGGGGAAGAATGTAAATCAGGTGGATGGTATTGTTTTTCCTTACATTAGTATTTTGAGGTAGAAATTATATAATGTCAATCTCCAAGATCTGAAGTGTCCACTTCAGTGAGTAGTTTTGACTATTGTACATATCCATAAAATTACCATGTAAATACAGGTATATACATCCCCATTACCCAGAAACTTGCCTCATGTCTTTTTCTAGGCAATGTACTACCTCTCTTCCTGCCACCATTACTAGGGACCTTTTTTTTCTTTTTTAATTTTAATATACTAGATAGATTATTACTGCCTACTCTTAGAAGAACCATGATGAACATTCTCCCTTTCCAACTCTTTTCTTGCTCTTAACATAATGTCTGTGAGATCAAAGCTTGATATATGCACATGTCAGTATTTTGTCCCTTGTTTGTTGCTGAGTAGTATTCCATTATTTGAATGTAAAATAATTTGTTTAGCCATTCTCCTCTTGATGGTTATTGGCTCTTTTGCATAGGGCTGTTGTGACTTAACAGTATTTTCTGGGCGAAGTGGCAGGGCAGGGAGGAATATTTAGGGTGGAAATTCATAGACATTTGAGTTGTTTCCAGTTTGGTGCTATTATGAGTACAGTTTCTATGACCATTTTGTGGAAATGAGTGTGTTGTTGTTGTTATTTTGGTAAATACCTGGGGGGGGGGGAATTGTTCATCATAGTATAAGTAGGTGTATGTTTAATTGTATAAGAAAGCGCCAAACAATTATCCAAAACAACTGCAACATTATACACTTTGGGGCACCTGGGTGGATCAGTTGGTTAAGCGACTGCCTTCGGCTCAGGTCATGATCCAGGAGTCCCTGGATCGAGTCCCGCATTGGGCTCCCTGCTCGGCAGAGAGTCTGCTTCTCCCTCTGACCCTCCCCCCTCTCATGTGCTCTCTCTCTCTCTCATTCTCTCGGTCTCAAATAAATAAATAAATAAATAAATAAATAAATAAATATAACAAAACATTATACACTTTCGCCAGCAAGGCATGAGAATTCTAGTTGCTCCACAACTGCACAAATACTTGCTTGTAATAAATTTAATTTTAGCAATTGTAATGGATGTATGGTAGTGTTTAATTTGCGTTTTTTTCTGCAGAGTAAAGGCAATCTGATCATTTTTCCATATGATCATAGTTATCCCAATATCTTCTGTTTAGTATCCAAGTCTTTTGTTTCATGTTCCATTGTAAAATTTTTACCCTACTCTTGTTAAAGTATTTTGTAAATGTCCATTGTGTGGATTGAAAGTGTTCCTTCAATCTTCCAAACCCTTAACAAGTTTCTAATTCCTTTATCAATGATGGACAGAGGAATGTTAAAATTTCAAATATAATTACAGATTTATTATTTTTCCCCTCACTCACTCTATGTCTCAGTTCCATAAGATATTGTTATTTTTTGCTTTACATGCTAATGGTTCCTTAAATAAATTGAAAAAATGGAAATAATTTGTTTTTTATATTTCTCCATATATTCATCATTTATAATGGCCTTCATTCCTTCTTAGATAAAGTTGACATGTGCTATTATTTCTTTGGCATAAAGAAAAATTTTAAAGCTATTTTTGCAATATGAATCCACTGGTGACAAATTCACTGACTTTAATTTATGATTCATTTATTTTCTTTATTACTGAACGGTATTTTATTAGCAATAGACTAATAGGTGACTATTTTCCCCTCAGTATTTAAACATCTAATGTTATTATCCTTTGGCTTCTGTTATCTTTTGGCTAACATTACTCTTAATATTTGTTTATTATTGCCCACAAAACTAGTCACAGGGCAGTATCACATTGAAGAGGTAGAAAAATAGACTCCCCTTGATATGAGATGCTGAAAAATATTGTGGCCAAGATTTCCAGTCTAAAAAAGTCTATATACCCTTGATGTAATTGCTTATATTAGTTCCATGCACAAATGTGTTCACTGTCTTCTCCAAACTTTTTATCCCAATACTGCATGAAAACATTACTAGGGTTCAGTATCTTGTTATCTAAAACACTTCCAAAAGTAGATGAGACAACTCAAATTTTGTTCAAGATTTACAGTTTCTCAGTAAGCTTCGTAACTTAGAGGCCTAAAAAATACAAATACCACCATACTCCAAAATCACAAGGGTGAGGCAGGGACACGATAATAGCAAGAGCCATTTTCATTTAATAAAGAGAAGAATGAGAGCACATAGTAGTCATTATTCCTCAGAAATTTTGAAATTTGGCCAGACATAGTTCTCTGGAGCTCAAGGAATGCAGAATAGGTTTACTAGTACCCAGTTTGGCAACCTGGGGTTGTCCATCCTCTTGTTCTTGCGTAACCATCTAAGTCATCCATACTTTTCCATAAACTATGTTTCGTGTTTGCAGCTGGGAGGATTTATCAGCCTGATTCCTGCTTGAAGGTATTTGGTGAATTTTGGTAAAAGTTTCCCATTTGATTGAAATGAATATATGTTGCACTTTGGGTTGAAATGTGATTAAGTTTTAATTGTATTGTTCAAAATATTTACACACTTACAATTTTGCATTTGAGTTGTGTGTGTGTGTGTGTGTGTAATTACTTAAAAAGGTAGTTTTACTTAAAAAGACATTTTCAGATTAGTTTAAAATCACTAACTATAGGGGCACCTGGGTGGCTCAGTCGGTTAAACATCTGCCTTCAGCTCAGGTCATGATGCCGGGTCCCGGGATCAAGCCCTGCATTGGACTCCCTGCTCAGCGGGGAGCCTGCTTCTCCCTCTCCCTCTGCTGCTCCCCCCACTTGTGCTCGCTCGCTCTCTCTCTCTGTCAAATAAATAAATAAAATCTTTAAAAATAAATAAATAAAATCACTAACTATAATTGAAGTCTTTTTCTGTATCTTATGTTAGTTTCTGCAACATTTTGTTCCAGAAATATGTAGACTATGTTACTAGGCGGTTAGATTTATGATGATTATATTTCCTGTTAAATTGTTTATTTTATAGTTACAAACTACCCCTTCTCATCTCTACTAGTATTTGTCTTAAATATAGACTTAAAACATCAATGATTCTTTTAGTTAGAATTTGACTTGAATTTTATTTCCATCCTTTTTCTTAATAATGCATTTGTCTGTAAAGTCAGTGTTTCTTGTGAGCAGCATATAGTTTTTAAAAGTTTTCAAAAGTCAATTCTGACATTCTCTTAATTATAATGGAATATTATTTTGTGTACATTGAATGCAGTTACTTGTATATGTGGGTTTAATAATACCAGCTTACTCTTGTTTATTTGTTTGTTTATCTCTTCATTGAGATTTTTCTTTTTCTCTTGTTAACCCATGTTTTTTTTAATTTATTTTTCCTTTCAGCTCATTAGTATACATGCTTTTATTTATTTGATGGTTACTCTAGAATTTTATATGTGTACCCAGGGAAAATTTACCTCCTTACTTTATTATTTTTGCCACTTCCTAGGCAATGCAAAAAAGTTTTCCACTTCATCTCCTTTTCCTTCTTACCTTCTGTGAAATAATTGTCACATTTCTTCAAATTTACATATGCTTTTTACCTCACCACATTATCATTAAGGCTTGACAAAGCCAATCATCATTTTAGGTTATAAGCATGCTTTTCTTTCTTTCTGAGCTACCATGCTTTCATATAGAATAATTATCATTCTACCTGAATAGCCCCTTTTATAATTTTCTTATAGTGCATATATGCTGATGTTAAATTTTCTCATTATTGTGAAAAAAATATACATTATTTTTTAACCATTTTTACCAGAGGCTATTTTTACTGGATATAGAATTCTACATTGACAGTAATTTTCTTACAACCTTTAAAGGAACTCCCTGATTGCTTTATGCTGTTATGATTATTATTATATTTTTCTGGTCAGAGGTTAGTTCTCAGGCATATTGTGGGGCCTTTGAAATGAATATAGAGAGAAATGTGAATGTAATATATACAATATATATTTGTTTTCCCACACATTTACTATGATATATAATTTTCTTCATGTGGTCCTTTTTTAAAAAAAATCAGTTTTGGAAAATTTGTTTGCTAGTAATCTATCAAGTGTTAATGTGTAAGCCTTTTTCTCCTCTCATATTGGAGCTCTATTTATTTTAATTAAGTAGGCTCCACATCCAACATGGGGCTTGAACTCCTAAGAGTCACACGCTCCACCAACTGAGCCAGCCAGATGCCCATGGAACTCTAGTTATAAGAATATCCAAATTTTGCATAATTTCTCACATGTCTACAATTTATGAATTTATTTTTATCTATAACTCTTTGCTTCAGTCTGGATAATTTATTCTTATATTTTTCCAGTTCACTTATATTTGTTTTACTGTATTCATTCTGCTTCTAACTTTTGTTTTTGCTTTTTTTTTTAATTCTGGCATTTCCATTAGATATTTTTAAAAATTCTGGTTCTCTAGCAAAATTCATTATTTTATAAAAAATATAATTCCTTAAAATATTAGCCATAGTTGTTTTAGTTTTTGTCTAATAAGTTGGATTAGTTATTTGTAGATCTGTTTCTATCATCTTTTCTTTATGATTCTAGCCATTTGGCTCAATATTCTGGTAAATCTAGTAATTTATTTTTTATTTAATATAAGACTTTGTGTATGATAAATTGTAGTTACTTTGGATGAAGTTATCTTCCTTCACAGAAGATTTAATTCCTTTGGCAGATGGGTGCAAAAGTAAGGGAAGATTAGCTTGAGGCTATTACTAGTTTTTCCTTTACTTGAATGGCATCTTCAGTTACCCCAGACATCTCAGCTGAAAGCCTGAGTGTTACTGGGGCCCTTCCTACTTCCAGGATTTGTTGTCCTCTTAGAACTGTATTAATGCTATAATCTATACTTGATTATATCTGGTTAGCAAATACTGTAGAGGCCACTTTTAGGCAACAACAGAAACCAGAATAAGGTAAAAGGACCCACAGTGAACACCAAGCTGAATGCAAACAGGCTCATTATGTGACCCACTTTGAAATAACCATAGGCCTAACTGACCAATTACAACCAGGCACAGTTCCTAAGATTACCAAAAAAAAAAAAAAAAGGAAAATTCCCTATGTTCCCATCCCACACTCCACCCTACAACTGTGACCTCAATGCCTCATCACAGGCACTCTCTTCTTTGCTGTCCTGTGCGCCACTTTTTTGGAGTGTGTTCAATAAACTTCTATCTTCTTTGTTCTGCCTTGAGTGAATTCCTTCACTGACCATACCACTGACTTCCACCCAGTTGGGTTGCCCCACCTTTGGGGGGCCCCCATCCAATCAGGAGAGACACCACAAATGTGTTTTGTTAACTTTCTCAGCGATTTGACCATTTATGTGCAGCTTATAATTTGCCATATGCATCAAAGAGAAATCTACTGCAGAACATTGGGTTCACTTTTCAGTGGCCACTTTGTCTCTGAAATTCTTGTCTCTGGAATCTTTGCTACCAAAGACTCAAACTCCATTTTTTTTCCTCCCAAGTTTAATGAAACTGCAGAAAATAATATGTAGATTTATTTTTCTGTTAGATCTCTATGCTTCTGGGTGTGAATTAGCAAATACTTTGAGGACAAAATGCTGAAGAGAGATAAATGCACATCCCTTATCACAGAGGTCTTGGCCTCTTAATTCCTGACTGCATTTGAAGGCTATTTGATATTTTCAAACCTATGTTTTATATTTTCTTCAAGTTTATAGATGTTCTTTGTGGGGAGATCAGTCTGAAACCAGTGATGGAGTTCTATATACAGAGTGCTGCATATGGAATATTAGCTAGGGGGGAAGAGACTCAATACATTCTTGTACACTGAACAAACTAAAAAAAATGTATTTTTACTGCTAAAATCAAAAATACAAAAGTTTCTGTGCTATATTTCCATGTTTCATCGCTACAAAATGTATACGTTAGCTTTATTTCCTTATATTTATGTTATTCTTATCTAAATTTTCACTGCATAACTAATTAAACAAAGAGATAAGAAAATGTACCCAAATGGTCCCAGAGTCTAAGGAGCTTACAAATACTTTCCACAGCAGTCACTTCAATACCTGATTTATACTCTTTTAAAATGTTCTTTTAAAAATAACTACATGATAATTATTTATGTATAGTATATTTATACCCTTCCAAAGAAAACTGGCAAGGAGATGACCATTTATTCTTCAAAGAGTCTTAAAGCATTCTTCCATAATTGTTTATTAATTATGTCTATGGAAAGTTAATTCTATACTTACATGGACTTTTGGATTATCTATAAATTGTGTGTGTGTGTGTGTGTGTGTATGTAAATGTTTTATATTGGATGGGATTAGAAATGTCTGGATTTACATTTCTATGAATTTCTCCAATTTACTATAACTAAAATATGTCAAGAAAATGTACCACATGAACAAAAGAATTGTAGAAACTAATGGTGAGTATATATAGATTTAAAAATATATATTGCCATATTTTTCTTGCCCCTGAACTCACAAAATATTTTGGATGCAGTTTATGGGAGAAAATTGCTTCTTACATCTGATATTAGATGCAATAGTTTTGGAAATTTTCTCCCTGGATAGCTCCTTTCTCATTCAGCACCAAATTACCATTATCATAACAGCTGTGTCAGCTAGCCAACGTTCTTTAAGTAAATGGGAGTTATGCAATCTTTCACTCACTGTCATGCAAGATAAACTGCAATCTCATAATAACGCTGGAGTTCTACATAAAAACCAATTACCTAGCAGTGGCCCATCTATTGATGAAGATTGTATTAAAACCTAACAAGAAATAGTCAAGCTTTACATTTCCAGGTTGGAATGAATATGAACTAACATGATGCAAATTAAAAAGTACATTTAAGTAGCATGGAAAGGCAAAGCATGCTATGCTAGAGGAGTATTTTAGAAAAATTGAAAATAATTGTATAAAATGGTGAGCTAATTAAAATTAGGAGTATGGTACAAAAACATGCATAATACAAAACAGGTCATCTGTGGTTATCAGTATTGTTTAAAATTGTTGATTACAAATTGATCAGATATAATACATAATTATAGTAGCTTGCAAAATAAGTCTATATCACTTCATTTAGTCTTCAGAGAGAAAAAGAGTAATATAATTTTCTAAACCCTAAATACACTTTATATCAAATTTAAAATACTAACATGATATTAGCATACTATCATGATTTGTGAAAATAAGTAATTTCATATGTTGGTTTTAATGTTCAATGAGTGAAAATATTATAGAAATTTGCAAGATCTCCTCAATATTAGAAAATTTAACTTGTGGCTTTTTACATATGTTGCAAACAGGATTTCTTCTAATTTTATTTTGTCTTCTTTTAATATTTATTGATAATGATTTTTACTACTTTGCTTTTAAAGGAACAAATATGGAGTTTTTCTCTTGAAATGACAACATAAATACACTGTTCAACAATCCTGCTTAAATTTTTTTAAATGTAGAGATGAGCTTACAGTTATATACAAATTAATTAGATGGCAAGAACAAAGAGAAAATAGGTATCTGAATAGAGAGAAATGCCTTGCAGACATCTTTACACCTGGTGATTTGGGCTTGGTTTTCAATACTTATGTTCAGAGACAAAGCTCAGGACTTGTTCTAGTGGAATTCCAAAGAATACCTTCAAATAATGCTGAACTGCAAATTACTATAGTTCATACAAGTAAACTAGAAATAAATTCATTCCTCTAAGAGACAGCAAAGAAAATTACCCATCTAAAAGCTTGATACTGAGCTTAAATAGAAAAAATACCTTCACAGAATTTATAAAATTTATAAAAATGGCATTTTCCTAAGCGATCTACTTATTCTATAAATTTATTGTAGATAAAATTGTATATATATATATATTTTGTTAAAGATATACTTTAAAAAATTTTTGGAGTATTTTCCCTAAATTTTTACTGTATGGCTATTATCTTTGCTCGTTTTCTTAGAAACCCTTTCCCCACTCCAGAGGAAGATTAATATTTACGTTTTAAAGTATAATTCTGGTCTCTCTTTATATTTAATTTTTTAATCCACTGGAATACCAATTGAAGTTTGGGATGAGGAAGGAGTTGAACTTTACTTTCCACAATTATTTTTTTTCTAAATTATAATGCTTCCATAAGCTACTAAAGTTAAAGTGTGGGTAAGTTTAAGGAGTATTACCATGCAAATATTTAGAGTTCTTTCTAATAGGTTCTATCTATTTTTGCAAATTTTATCCATAGGTATTTGTTTGCATTTATGGCTAATGTCATATTTCTTGTTTTAACCTAGATTTTGGAGATTTATTGCAAAACATTTGTTTGTCTGTCTGTTTATTGTAACCTCATATGATAGAGAATAATACTTTTATTTCTTAGTTTATTTCTGTTTTTCTGGAGGGTAAAATAAATATATCTCTGGTTCTTTTTTTTTTAAAGATATTTAATGCTAGACTTTTAACACATAGATTTATTACTGTTTTATGGTCATTTAGGTTGTATTTAACAATATAAAATAAAAGTTTTTTGCTGTTTTGCTTTGTTTTTCTATCTTTATTTCTCCTTCCCTTGATGATGTCATTGATGTAGCTTTGGAATATAGGTGAGGTTTGGTTGGGTGAGGTCCAGAGCCAAGGACCAAGAAAAAATTTTTGAGATGTCTTTGGTGCAAATTGGTAGTTTTATTAAAGCATGGGGACAGGACCCGTGGGCAGAAAGAGCTGCTACCCGGGGTTGTGAGGGGTGGCTGATTATATACTTCAGAGTTGGGAGAGGTAAGGAAAAGGGAGGTTTCGAAAGGATTTTCATATGTTAAAGAAGACTCACAGGATACCAGATGCCTTGCCAATGTCAAGTGAAGGTTGTTTTTCCCTCTAGCAAGGCATTAACATTAGGACAGTTGGGAGCTTCCTGGAGGAATGTCATGAATATCCCACCCAGGATTGTGTGTGTGTTGGGGGAGAGGGAGGAGTTGCAGGTTGTCAACTTGTATTTTGTCCTTAGCTAGCCTTCTGCTCCTTCATCATCATGACACTTTTTTTTTTCTTTTTGGTTGATATATAATTGGTCATCATTTCCATTTATTTTTGTGTGCATAAGTTGTTTATCCATTTCTTGTACTTTGAGTATATTGTAGACAAAGTATAGTTGATTTTTTTTTAAGATTTTATTTATTTATTTGACAGAGAGAGACATAGTGAGAGAGGGAACACAAGCAAAAGGAGTGGGAGAGGGGGAAGCAGGCTTCCCACCGAGCAGGGAGCCCGATGTGGGACTTGATCCCAGGACCCTGGGATCATGACCCGAGCCAAAGGCAGACAATTAACAACTGAGCCACCCAGCAGCCCCTGTTTGTTTGTTTTTTTTTTTAACTCAATCTATGAATCTTGTATCTGGCCAGCCTGTTTCATTATCTTTCTGCTAAATTAATGTTTCATAGTTGTTTCCCTTAGCTTTCATATCTTACAATAAGCAAAATCATGTATAATTTATTTAAAAAAATACATATAGTATAGTCTAGATTAGAATATCAAGGAGAAGATGATGTACAGATACCTTAAGGAAAATGTAAGCTACTTTCATTGATTATTATTTGAATATTTGTAAATTCCTTAGAGACAGACTATTTTTATATTTTAGATTATAGCTAGCTCATTAACTGCAAAATATTTAATACCTCTTTTAATTATATTTACATATAAAATATGTCTTATAATTTTCTGTTGGCAACTAAGGGACATGATATTTTTCATGGCAAAAATACTCATTCCATGGCTGAATGTGAATATCAGTTGTCAGGGAAGCAGAACTTCCTCTGCCCTCTGGTCTTTCTAGCTGAATTTAGAATCAAATTTGACATAAGATAGATTAATAGGAGAAAAATCAAATTTAATAGGCAAAGTACAAGGATCCACACTGACATGAAATTCCAAAGACAAGGAGTCAACATGAAGCCTATATGAACTAAAGAGAAGAGTAGAGGGCTGAGGACACAAAGTGGAGAAAACTCATTAGCAAGAAGGTAATAAAGAATATTTCGGGGAAAGCAAGGTTGTTCTGTTAAGTAGCTAAGTTCCTTGGTAAAGAGGAGCTTATATAAATAAGTTCTCTCCCTGTTGCAGGCTCTCCTTTCCAATGTAGATTTAGGCAGTTATGGGGGGGCGGGGGCAGAAAGCTTTTATTTCATCTACTGGGTTTTTATTATTTTTTAAAAGATTTATTTATGAGAGAGAGTGTGCACATGTGGGGGGAGGGGTAAAGTGAGACAATCTTTAAGTAGACTTCCCACTGAGCGTGGAGCTCAACATGGGGCTCGATGGCATGACCCGTGAGAGCATGACCTGAATTCAGGTCATGAGCTGAAATCAAGAGTCGAACTTACCTGACTGAATCACTCAGGCGCCCTGAGTTTTTATTACTTTTAACTTGAAATAATCTTTATGCCAAAGTGGCATATTTTGGGGCATCTCATCCTGTACCCCTTCACAATCAATGAGGGTCTGTTTTGTATTTTATAAACAGTTTCTGATGTAGGAAAGATGTTAGGGTTTGAAGCCTATGGCCAAGAAAGAATTCTTGAGATGTCTTTGGTGCAAAAAGGTGTTTTTTTTGTTGTTGTTTGTTTTTTTTTTTTCCAAAGCTCAGGGACAGGACCCATGGGCTGAAAGAGCTGTACTGGGGTCATGAGGAGTGACCCATTATATACTTTCAAGTTGGGAGGGGGTTTGGGATAGCATAAGTCTCTAAGGAATTTTGGAAGCAAGGTTTCCAGGACCTTGAGGAGGCTAGCAATTGTTAGGAAAAGGTCATTTATTACCGTCTAATAAAACCTTAGTCATGGGACCTTTCAGATGTATATCGGTGGGCCATATGCTTGGAAATCATCCAACAAGTATCTTGGGGGGTAGATAGAGGAAATTTCTAAAGGAATTTTTATATGGTAAAGTAGGCTTACAGGATCCAGGATTGGGGGGAAGGATCTGCCAAAAGGATTGCCTTTTGCCCTTAGCAAAGTATTAACATCAAGGCAGTTGAGTCCCTAAAGGAATGTCACTGCCTGTTTCAAGGACTTGTCAATGGGCTGTAGGTAGTAAGAAAATTTAATAATTTTTATTCTGCCTTTGTTTCCCACATCAAAAAGACAGGTTCAGAGCAGGGTTTTTTTTTTTTTTTTAATAACACCTTTGAGTTATCTATTACACTATTATTTTTTTTAAGATTTTATTTATTTATTTGACAGAGAGAGATGTAGCGAGAGAGGGAACACAAGCAGGGGGAGTGGGAGAGGGAGAAGCAGGCTTCCCTCTGAGCAGGGACCCCGATGAGGGACTCCATTCCAGGACTCTGGGATCATGACCTGAGCCAAAGGCAGATGCTTAACGACTGAACCACTCAGGGGCCCCTACACTATTCTTTAAACAGCTTTTCTTTGTCTATATGAGCTCCTCTGAGAGTAGAAAGGACATTCCTTTACCCTTGTATACCTTGTATACCTTTGTTTGGAGAACAAAGGCAAAAGGAAATGTAGATAAAATTAAATCTCCTTACAACTTGCAGCCCATTGACAAATACTTGAGGAAGGCAGAGTATGACATTCCTTCAAGAACTCCCAATTGTCTTAATGTTAATGCTTTGCTAGAGGAAAAAAGAAACAATCTTAGCTTGACAGTAGCCAGGCTTTCAGGATACTCTAAGTGTTCTTTAACATATGAAAATCCTTTTGGAAACTTCCTTGGCCTCTACCCCTTCCAGCTTAAAATTATATAATCAATCCTGCCTCACAGTCCCAGTGCAGCTCTTTCTGTCCAAGGGTCCTGTTTCTGTGTTTTAATAAAACCACCTTTTTTGCACCAAAGATGTCTCAAGAATTCTTTCCTGACCTCACATCAAATCACATCATAAAGACTATAATAATATTGAAAGGACAATGACATCAATACTAAATATTAGGCATTAAAAATAAAATCAGTTAAAAATTCTAATATTCTTTCTATATTTTTTTATTATCATCAACAATACTCTAAAATGGCATGAAAATAGCTGCAGGCAACATATCTTGACCTTTATTTATATTAATGGTTCTGTCCTTCAGTAAAATTACACCCATCTTGATGAGAAATTATTTCTTGACATTCTTACAATTCACATATACCATAGCTTAAAATACCAACAGTAATATACTCTTCTTATTAAGAACAGAGAGTCTAATTTATTCCAAAATGATTGGTGTTGGTAATTGACAAAAATGAAAGTTGTTTCTTCTTTAAATGTCTTTGGCCGGATGGTTGTAGGGAAGTTTAGAAGAACATGATCATCTGTTACCCTTATAAAAATATGAAAACAGCAAAAACACATCTGATCTTGAAGGAAAAAATTGCATTTTCAATCAGTGTCTTGTGAAAGTAATTAGAAGTTCTGTCTGAGAAAGCAAATCAATAAAAACAAGCACACAAGCAGTGGGGAAAGGCAGAGGGAGAAGCAGAATCCCTGCTAAGCCGGGATCCCTACCTGGGGCTCTATCCCAGGACCCTGAGATCATGACCTGAGCTAAAGGCAGGCACTTAACTGACTGAACCACCCAGGGGCCCCGAGGTTCAACTTCTATAGTTCATTTTTCTATCCCAGTGCTTCTCAAAGTGCCTGGCAGAGAGTTGAGTGTTCAATAGTTGTCTTTAAAATTATACTGAATGGCGAGTAGAGAAATATTAGGAATAATCTATTAAAATATAGTCATTCTATGATTACATTGTTATGATTAATGGATAAACATATGGTATTATTATAAAACTGAAATGAGTAAAATCTGAGGACTGAACAAGATTATCTGTTTAATCTTTCATCCATAATCTGACTTGATCCATTGCTTATTTATGGCAATTTAAATAAAAATAAATAATGTGCTATTATGATTGTGGAAGATATAAATAAGGATAGCTTTGAAGAGATAACTTTCTAGTGCCAATAACCTTCTTTTAATTAAAACTTAAATCCACTTTCTTTTACATCACTGAACATTGTTCCACAATTAAATGACCGATGAATAAAAGTTGCCATTTTGGAGGCTCTTGGGTGGCTCAGTAGGGTAAGTATTCAACTGTTGATTTCAGTTCAGGTCTTGATCTCAGGGTCATGAGTTCAAGCCCCATGTTGGGTTCCACGCTGGGCATGGAACCTACTTAAAATAAAAAAAAGAAGTTGTCATTTGTTTTTGTCTATAACATGGATCTTTAATCAATAATTGTTTTTATGTATGTTCAAATCCTATTTTGTAATATGCTACCAACAAAACCTGACACTTTAGATTCAATCTGAACCTATTAACTAGATCCAGGAAAGCTTAATAGTCATTCTATAGTTTCATTTTTATATTTTTAAATCAAATTCAAAAATAATGCAGAAAATAGAAAATACATTAAAAAATGAAAAAAATTTTCACACTAGGTTCATATTTTCTAACCATTTGACTTCAACAGAAACAAATTCTTAGTTTCAATTACAAAATCTCTGATTTTGTAATATCTGATTAGTTTCCTAAGAGTAAGGAGAGTATTTTTCTTCTGAAGTAGGTTATATGTCAATGGAATAAATGTGATATATGTCACATGTATATTTTAAGTAAAAGTGGCACAAATTTCAATTTATGATTGTACTAGATCAAGTTTTTGTGATATAATATTAAATATATTTTAATACAAGAGGAGAAATCTGATATAATTTGAAACTGTATTTTTAAATAAAATTTATCTCAGAGTAGTTTTAAGTTCACAGCAAACTTGTGGGGACAATACAGAAATTTCCCCCTCCCCGCATGTATGCATAGCCTCCTCACTATCAAAACACTGCACCAGAGTGGCACATTTGTTATATTCAATAAACCTATACTGATAGATCATTATTACTCAAAGTCCAGTTAATCTTAGTCTTTGCTCTTGGAGTTGCCCATTCTGTGGATTTTGATAAATGTATAATAACATGTATCCACAATTATAGTACAGAATAGATTGACTACCCTGAAAATCCTCCATGCTTTACTTCTATATTTCTCTCTTTCCCACAACCTCTGACAAACACTGATCCTTTTACTATCTCCATAATTTTGCCTTTTACAGAATGTCATTTATTTTGAATCACGCAGTGTATAACCTTTTGAGGTTGGCTTCTTAACTTAGCAATAGGCATTTAAGTTTCCTCTATGTGTTTTCATGGCTTGAAAGCTCTGTTCTTTTTAGCACAAATAATATTCTGTTGTCCGGATGTACCATTGTTTATTTATCCATTTACCTACTGAAGGACATATTTTTTACTTTCAGGTTTTGACAATTATATATAAAGCTGTTATAAACATCTGCGTGAAGATTTTGTGTGGATCCAAGGTTTCAACTCCTTTGGGTAAATACCAAGGAGCAGAGTTGCTGGATTATAGGTTTAGTTTTGTTTTTCAAAGTGATTGTGTTGGGGCGCCTGGGTGGCTCAGTTGGTTGAGTGACTGCCTTCGGCTCAGGTCATGATCCTGGAGTCCCAGGATCGAGTCCTGCATCGGGCTCCCTGCTCGGCAGGGAGTCTGCTTCTCCCTCTGACCCTATCCCCTCTGATGTGCTCTCTCTCTCTCATTCTCTCTCTCTCAAATAAATAAATAAAATCTTTAAAAAAAAAGTGATTGTGTTGTTTTGTATACCATCAGAAATGTATGAGAGTTCCTATTGCTCCTCATCCTCACCAGCCTTTGGTGTTGACAAGTATTCCAGGATTTGACCATTCTAATAGGTGTGGGGTGGTATCTCATTGTTGTTTAAACTTGCAATTTCTGATGGCATAGGAGGTAGAACATATTTCCATATGCTTATCTGCCATGTGTATATCTTTGGTGAGATATCTGTTCAAATTTGGGGCTCATTTAATGAGTTGTTTGTTTTCTTTCTGTTGAGTTTTAAGCTTTCTTTGTATACTTTGGATAATAGTCCTTTATCAGATAAGTTTTTGCAAATATTTTCTCCCAGTCTGTGGCTTATCTTCTCATTCCCTTGACATTGTCTTTCACAGAGGAGAATTTTTTAATTGTAATGAAATCCTGATTATCCATTATTTCTTTCATGAATTGTGTCTTTGGTGTTGTATTGATCATATATTTTATATGTGATTCGTATACATAATCATGTGCAATCATATATGCTAAATTTATGAAATTTCTACTTTTATATGTCACAGTGTTTTAAATGTACAATGATATATGCTAATATAAAACATAATTTAGGATGCTCTATCACTGAAAACAATAATGCACATAAAATGTATAGTATATATATTTTATATAATTACTATAGACTGCATAATATAACATGTAATAAACATCAGTATAATATAAATGATAAAATATTAAACTGTGTAAATGTATTTTGATATAAAATTAAATATATAAAATAAATATAAATATAATAAATGTAATATGTAATATCAATTGATATAGTATACAGTATCAGTTAATATAAAATAATACATTATAATACAATATATAAAATATTTAACAAAGATTTTATGCATTTATAGCTTAGCACAAATCAAACAGACATAATATATATTATTTTGAGACTTCACTTTATCCAGCCATTCAGTATTTAAATTTGGCTTTCTATGACATAACGGGGTTGCTATTCATTTACTCTAGGTTGTTTCTCTCTGTCTGCCCTGGAAAAATCTAATCTTAGTCTTTCAGAGATCACTTAAACAAATATTTCTCTATTTTGAAATTTCTAGCAGCTCAACCATTATTAAAAGTTTTTTTTTTTCCTATGTATCACCGTAGTAATCACACAAAATACTAAAACACTAATGTAACCTTTAACACTTTAATATTCAGTAGTAAAATCATTTGTGAATTTCTCATACAAGATTAGGCCATATTGAGTAAAAAATCAAGAACTTATTTTTTTACTCCTAAAAATGAGGGCTTTGACTTTGACTTTGGAAAGGTGCTGAAAGCAGTTTAATTAATTAATTAATACAATACTTTTTGGGTATAGTAGCTGTAAGTAATGGATGGCTGTGTTTCCTGTATAGTTCCATTACACATCTTGTTTCCTATTGTCACGTTTATGGACAATTTTTTTTCTACTTTTTAATTCTCTCCCATTCAAAACACATAATACTACTTTAATAAATAATCATTGATGATTTTTGGCTTAATATAACTTTATAAGGAAATTCTGCTCACTGTGTGGATTTCACTGTAATAATTTATCATCCCTAGAAGATCCTAGGATGCCAACAGTCCTTCTCCAAATGTAGAAAAGCCTGGAAAAAGTTTGGTGGTGATAGAGAACTATAAATAATGTTTGTTAGAAAAAGGGAAGAGAAAGAAGAGGAATGGAGGAAAAGAAAGTAAGTTGCAGTGAGATAGCTATTCAGGTCACAAAACATTTCTATTTTAAAAAAGAAAACTTGTTTAGTTGCATTTTTAGAGCATACATTTCAACAAATAATAAAGAAAATCTAAGAATAATGTTTAATGTGCTATGAATTATTTAATTTGTATCCTGTACTCTATGGTAGATATGTTTTAAGTAAGATGTCAAAAAATTAGTACTGTAATCTAAAAAAAAAAAAAAAAAAACAATGTGTGGTTTTTGATTGTTAATGTGAATATTTATACGATTTTTTCACTTAACTTTAATAGCATTCACTTAACTTCACAAAACATCTCCACTACAAAATATTAACTCCTATCGTCCATGTAAAAACAAATTTTCTATCTCTCGCTCCTTTCTCACCACTGTTTCTTCATTTCACAGTCATCTAGAATTATTACCACACTGTCTTTCTCATAATTCTAATTAGCTCCATACTACTGTTATTTTCCAGCAAGATCTCATAATTCATCACTTCAACTCTCTTTACACAACTTTCAACCCTCTTGCTTTCCAGGTAAGCCATTAAGTGAAAGGCATACCCTGGATTAATCCACTACTACACCCAGGTTTTACCTGGAAGTATAAAATCAGTTGTTTACTCATGATTTGAACCTATGTAAATTCATCCCCTTCAACATTTTGTAGATGCTTCAGAAAATTCCTATGTGACCTAAATTTGCTTCTTTGCCCATTCTCCATAGTAGAACATTTGGAAATTTGCCAATTTTCTCAAATCTCTGGTATTTATTACCTCTTACTCTGAGAAGATCTAATAGGATATTTTGTAAGATCATCAACATTCAAAGAATAATATTAAAGGAGTAAAACTAGACTAAAATCTATAAGTATCTCTTAGGTCCCTTTTGCACATTAGTCATGACTATCATTAATATTTGTAAAATTTAACATTTTACCAAATTTTGATGAAGAAACAATAGTAAATTCAGGCTACTGTGATAAGGAAGATAGTTTGCAAGACCAAAATTTAATACTTTTCAATATGTTACGTGAAGGAGCTACTAGAAATATGTTTTGGCACTTTTATGATTAAGAATTGTGAATTGAACTAATTTTATTAAAAATATTTACTTTTTCTTTTTTTGTGTGTGATGCTTACCCTAAAGTCATTTCAGTTTTCCCTTGAAAATTTAAATATAAACATTTTATATCTACAGAGCATTTAAAACCTTTATTGGTGTTTAAAGATGTTGGCTATTCAAAAATTTACATTGGCTTCATTCTAAAATTATAGAACTATTAATAAAGCTCTAAAGAAATGTATAATAGTTTAACTTTAAAAAATGCATATAAGTCTCATAAGAAAAGAGAAATAAATCTATACATAAGTAGTTGAATTTGAATGTTGACTGCTAAAATACTCAAATCTTTTTAGCTAGAAATTCTGTTTTGCAAATGCTGAGTGTTAATAGAAATTCATGGGGATGGTTTTGATGTGTAAGCATTTTGTAAATATAGTACAAATCACTATGATTCATTGTACTATCTATAAAACATTTTGATTTTCCAATCTCATAGTGTGTAAAAGGATTTATAAAGGACTATAAAATGGTTTGAATATTCTCACAGAGAGTATTACTATTCAATTTCACCAGAAATTGTACATAGTGGACATTGAATTGAAACTGAAATTTTGAAGGCATCATAATTTCTGGGTGATTGTTTGGGGAAAATTGCATAACATTTTCATGCTTACCCATCTTGATCAATAAAATAAGAGTACAACATTGTTATCCAGAGCTTCTTGATTGTCTCATAAAAGTGCCATGTAAAATATTGAAGATGATTTGAGCTTTAGGAAATCCAAAAATTTGCTTTCTTTCCATAGTGAAAAATATTTGAAAAATTAGTGAGATGAAACTATTCAAAATTCAATAATATTCTCTATGCACACACAGCAAAGTGGTGCATATACCTTAAAATATACCTTCAATATACCTTAAAATGTTTGCTTTGGTCATACATAGAAGTTTTAGGGTCTTTCTTTGGAAATCATCAACATCAGATAGTAAAATTGCTAAAAGATCTGTGACAGTCATCACACCATTTGTGGAAAGGGAAGATTTTTTTTTTTTTAACTTCAAGATTCTACTCCTCCCCCAATCTGCTGGTAAAACTTACCATCCTGGGTGGCTCAGTTGGTTAAAAGACTGCCTTCCGCTCAGGTCATGATCCTGGAGTCCCGGGATCAAGTCCCGCATTGGGCTCCCTGCTCAGCGGGGAGTCTGCTTCTCCCTCTGACCCTCTTCCCTCTTATGCTCTCTATCTCTCATTCTCTCTCTCTCAAATAAATAAATAAAATCTCAAAAAAAAGAATAAGGATAAATCTTAAAAGTTTAAAAAAATTTTTATTTTCAGAATCAAAAGCCTCATAAATGCTAGGAGAATTAGCATAACATAAAATTATTTTGAAATTGATTTGTGAATGAAAAGACAGAGTGAGTGAGTGAGAAAGAAGAAGAGACAGAACAAGTTAGCTATTGACATTTAACAAATTACTTCCCAAACTCACTGGTTTAAAATAGCAATCATGGGCGCCTGGGTTGCTCAGTTGGTTAAGCGACTGCCTTCGGCTCAGGTCATGATCCTGGAGTCCCGGGATCGAGTCCCACTTCGGGCTCCCTGCTCAGCAGGGACTCTGCTTCTCCCTCTGACCCTCTTCCCTCTTGTGCTCTCCATCTCTCATCTCTCTTTCTCAAATAAATAAATTAAATCTTTAAAAAAATAAAATAGCAATCATCTTGCTCACACATCTGCAGATTGATAGTTGTTAACAGATTTAGGTTGCCTTGGCTGGGCTCAACTGGTCTTTGCTCTAAGATTTAGCTGGGGTGCAAAACTACACCATGAGGCCTTTATGTTTATTTGTTCAGTGGACAAGCTGGGGCATATTCTTCTCATGACAAGAGCAGGGCATAAGAGAGCGAGTGGAAACATACACGTTTTTCTAAGTCCTATGCTTGGAATTGGTACAATCTTAGTTTCTGTGCACATTCCTTAGATCAAGGTAGATCCCATGGATGAACACAATGTCAAATGATAAGAAAGTATATTCTACATTTTTGAAAAAAGAAAAGAGGGAATTCTGGCAGAGTTAATAATTCAGTGTTTCACAGGTTCTAATCATGAGAATAAGAGCAATAAATAAAAAGTTCATTATTTATTATTGTACAATATTAATGTATATTAATATGTTATTGTATAGGTATTACTATTACCACTACTCTTTATACTGATAGACCAGTGGCAAGAAGCATATACATCATAATAATGAGGGTTGACTAACACAAATGTTAGATTTTTCCTTCCTACTTGAGTTATCACATTAAAGATTCTCTCAAAGAAACACATATAATTGAACAATGCTACATAATGCAGGTATCAAGTCTGGCCTCTATCCTGGATTATGAATCAGACAAAAGTAGGTTGATTGGGAAAGCTAGCAAGTGTTTCCTTACTTAGTCTGGGATACCAGCTTTGGAACTACTTGGCATGGAAATTCTCCCTTCCCAAGCCAGAAACCTGGCTTTGGGCTTTGTGAAATCTCCCAAGAGGGTAGACGATTGGTGAAAATGTCCAGACATTCTTGATATAAGATACATCATGTGAGTAGGGCATGGTAGGATGATAGATGGGATTATATCTTGGCAAGAGAAATATCAGATTCTTCTGAGGGATTTCGGCTGTCTGTTCTACACATCTATGTTGATTTAATTCTTCATGTTGAACAACTGCTGATGAAGTAGTTTTTGCTCTTCATATTCTTTGTTTACCAGATTAAAAAATTACATTTACCCTAAAAAAACAGTAAGTTGACCGTGTCTACCTGTAAATGTTTGCCATAATTATGCCTGATCTTAGAAAACTGGAAACAAATAGCAACATGGACATCTTCTGTTTGACTTCTCTATGTACTTTCTGGGGCATTCCTATGACTAAGGTCCTAATTTGTCCCTAATATAAATTTAAATGTAACATATAGCAAAAATACCTCCTAATCTCTCTATTAAAGAAAAAAAAGTTCAATTAAGCATATTTCTTGAGAGAATACCTATTCTCTGCATCTGCATGAAGACCAAATTAAAGAAAATACTGAAATAATTATTAAATTAAAAGATCATTGGAATT
This sequence comes from Callorhinus ursinus, assembly GCF_003265705.2. Taxonomy (NCBI): domain Eukaryota; kingdom Metazoa; phylum Chordata; class Mammalia; order Carnivora; family Otariidae; genus Callorhinus; species Callorhinus ursinus. Next base: position 19,967,861 of record NW_027397084.1, read on the forward strand.
TTTGTGTGAATTTTAATTTCTTAAAAGATTCTTAATTTCTCATATTTTTCACTATATGAACTGCTGAGAATAATAAATTTGAATGATAATGCCAGTGTGAAGTTATATCTTGCAGGTAATTTTAGTGAAGAGGCACAAAGAATGTGCTTTTTAAAAATGCTAATAAATTATGAGGGGTATAAAATGTGGCAGGTTTTCCCTTGAGGTGCTTAGGCCTTACCTTGAAGTCATATTACCTCTACTTAAGATTCTGAGTTTTTGAAGAATAATAACTCTACCCTCAAATATAATATGCATATTGTGGGATAGCCAGGATAATTTTTATACATTTTATCTTTCTTTGACAATTTACCTACAATTATAATAATTCAGTTAAAAACAAATAGTAGAGAAAACAGGTATATTTGAAGCTTTACTTTAGAAAAATGGAAGAACTTGAGTTGAGTCCAGTGTTCAAATCATAATTCAATTTACATAATAATTGAAATTCAAGCAATTCTAAGGGGTGACCCTATCATTTCTTACTCATCCCTCATCGCACATAAGGCAGAAATTAATCAAGCGCCATGTCTGATATGGCCCACATGAATAATGTTTAGGTAACTGCTGAAACAGATTTGCAACCTACTGATAGTAGATGAATTCATGAGGTACCTACATAAACACCTTACCTACATAAATTCTTTAAATTTCCCCATGAAAAATGCCTGAGAAAAACTGATCATGGTTGGAATTTTATAATAACAATCCTGATTGACTTAGCTATCATGGTAGCTTCTAAATTATGTTATAAAACTTGACCAGTTAGCTGGTCAAAATGCTATTTTAAACACAGCCTTATGCTGAATTAGTTCTGCTATAGATTAAGACACACTGGCGGGGGTGGGGGGCGCCTGGGTGACTCAGTCTTTAAGCGTCTGCCTTCAGCTCAGGTCATGATGTCCCAGTGTCCTGGGATTGAGCCCCGCATCAGGCTCCCTGCTCTGCAGGAAGCCTGCTTCTCTCTCTTTCGCTCCCCCTGCTTGTGTTCTCTCACTGACTCTCTGTCAAAAAATAAATAAAACATTAAAAAAAAAAAGACACACCAGAGGGGAAAACATTATTTAATAACTTTAAAGACTAATTATAAACTGAAAAGACAAATACCATATTATATTACAACACGGAATACATGATTATCATATGATATTGAAAATAAGAGGCATAAAATGACCATTTGCTAAGTTCACCTAGTTCACCTGCATTGACTTACATGAAAGATCTAAAAGCGGGTTAAATATACTCAATTCTTCAAATATGTTTTATAAATATGTCATCTATTATCAAATTGTCCATAGTGTTATATGCTATAGGGATAGTGATATATATCTTTCCCTAGGCTATAATTTAAATTATGCCATTCCATCCCCAAGCAGCTTCTAAATTACTGTTTCCATCCAAATCAATTTGTTCCTCAGACACTAAATAAGATTGTTGGGGAAAATTGTGCCCTTTAAACATCAGTAGTAGTCACTCGTTGGTCCTTTCTCTACAATTAGGTATATGGGGCTAAGAAGTTTATCTTATTGATCACTTCAGGGAAGAAGCAGTTACAATTCAGATTTTTTCCAGGAGGTTTTCCTTACTTTAACACTAAACAGTCCAATTATCATTATTATTATTATTATTATTATTATTTAGATCTTTTACTTTTATACGAGGCTCTATTCTTTATCCTTTGCATTGACTATTCAAAAGAAAACTAGACTCATTTCCATTTTAGAAAAAGAATATATTCACTACATATTTTTATTCAAAATCCAAGATGCTTCATTTTAAGCAGCTCTATAAAAGTTTCCCCAAGTCATTTTCAAATTTCCTGAAATTTGCTTATATGTTTTTATCGTGAGCTAAATCTTGAATATTAAGTATATTTTAATCTAGTCTCTTTGTGGTTTAAGGAATTACATAATTCCTTTAAACAATTAATTTGAATTGGATTTCTTTTATAAATGCTTTTGTTAATTTCACAAAATTTTACAAAGTTCAAAGATGTGTTTTCAAAATAACTAGTTTTGCTATATTCATAAAAATATTTTTAAATTAACTCCTTAAAATTAAGTCTGTTTTAGACAATCCAAAAACTATATATGTCTGCACATAGAATAGATGTATAGCTCTCTTCTTCCTTGGTAATCACCGCATTATTTTTAATGTTATAATTCAGGATTAAATTTCTTCTATTAGTAACAGAAAACCTTTCTCAATGGCTTACATAGTCAATCATTTTCTCATGCAATAACAAAATCGGAGTTTTAAAGTCCAAGGATATTATGACAAAACAAGCCATTTACATAACACTTGTTGTGTACCAGGCATTATTCAGAGTTCTTTGCATACTAATCCTCAGCACCAAACAAATGTATACTGTCATTATCTTCATTTTATTGATGAGAACACACAGATAAAGAGAATGTTAGTATTTTGCTTAAATCACACAGCTAGTAAGTACTGGATTTGAGGTTAAGCATCCCTGTGCTAGAATCTATGTTTTTAATAGTTACAGTGTATCTATACATTAATTAACAATATTATCAAGGTTACACGTCACCATCATCATTGGGCAGTAAGTCACCTTTCCCACATGACCTTTTTTTTTCGTGGTGGTAAGACCACCATGCAAGACATTGAACATCAAAGCATAAGGCCCATGTTCTAAGCAAGAAGTAAAGAGCAAAGGTATGCTCCATAGTAGTGACAATATCAAGTGTTCCCAGCCTTTATTCAAGGGGCTTTCTATCTATGAGTGGGTATTAGCTCTGTTGCCATGACTCAATTAGACCTCTGTTCACCGGACGTGGACATTTTTTAGCTTTATAAATCAAGTATGTATTTGATAGGCTGATCATCTCATTTGGTCTGAGCAACCCCAAGATAAATTAGCCACCATTAGGGATTCCTCTTGGTTGCACCATTCTGATTACCCCTCTGATCTTGTTTTCTATTAAGGTAGCTTGGGCTCACCTTACCTTTTGCTTCCATTATTTACATTGAAAAAGAAAAAAATCATACTGCAGGAACAGCTGTTCTGGTTCTCTTAGAAACCAGCAATTTCTGGGGCACCTGGGTGGCTCAGTCGTTAAGCGTCTGCCTTCGGCTCAGGTCATGATCCCAGGGTCCTGGGATCGAGCCCTGCATCAGGCTCCCCACTCCACGGGAAGCCTGCTTCTCCCTCTCCCACTCCCCCTGCTTGTGTTCTCTCTCTCGCTGTGTCTCTCTCTGTCAAATAAATAAATAAAATCTTAAAAAAAAAAGAAACCAGCAATTTCTATGATGTTCATACTTCCCTTATTAATGATTCTTTCATTGAAGAAATGAATATATTCTGGGAGCTCTTGGGGTGCATAAGCTGGCACATATAATACATCTGCCACAAAATTTTTGTGAAGTTTTTCTAATTGACAGCCTATTCCAGAAAAAAAATTCTGTCTTGATTAGGGTTTTTTGTTATATGCAAAAGAACTGACCCTAGCTGATTAAGCAGGGTCACTATATATAATAGTGAGCAAGATGTAGGTATGTTTAGAGCTAGAGAACCAGGCTCAGGACTAAGCTACCAGAAAAAAAAAATGGCTATAAATGTAATTTTATAGAATTGGCCTGACTAACTCCATATGCTAAAGTTGTCCTGTTGTTAGGACTTTAATTTATTGTCAGGACTTGGATTTACTGCTTCTACTAACAAAAATCTCTCTTCTGTGGCTAAAACTCAAATTTGTAACCATTAATATCCTCAAATTTGGACATCCTCTGCCACAAACACCAGCAAAATGGAATCCACAAGGAATCTCCTTCATAAGTTGCATTCTTCTGAATTTAAGACCTTGAGCAAGTGATTGTGATTGAATCTCCTATTGTATCCACATTGCTATGCTGTGCAGTTCAGATGTCTTCCTTCTTCCTTCTTTCCTTCCTTTTTTTTTATTTTAATCTGGAGTGCTCCAAGAGGAGATTGGATTAAAGTCATAAATAAGCAATTCACACCAAAAATACATTTGATTAATTTACTTTAGAAAATCAAACTCACAGTATGCAAAAAATGCAAATTACAAAACAAATTCATATTGAATCTATATCTGTGCCAATACAGTCACTACTAGCCATATGTAACTATTTAAATTAAAATTAATTATGGGGGTCCTGGGTGGCTCAGTCATTAAGCATCCGCCTTTGGCTCAGGTCATGATCCCAGGGTCCTGGGATTGAGCCCCGCGTTGGGCTCCCTGCTCCGTGGGAAGACTGCTTCTCCCTCTCCCATTCCCCCACCGCTTGTATTCCCTCTCTCGCTGTGTCTTTCTGTCAAATAAATAAATAACATATTTAAAAAAATAAATTAAAATTAATTATTGTTAAATAAAATTAAAAATTCAAATTCTCTGTCACACCAGCCACATTTCAAATACTCAGTAGCCACATGTGGTCACATATTCGACAGAAAAGATCTAGAATGTTTTCATCTTTGTAGAAATTTCTCTAGGAAATACTGATTTATAGTTGGCAGATAATTTTTAAAAAGAGTGTCAGAGGACATTTTATTATTTTACTTATAATAAAAATGTTTATACCTTTAATTCAGTTTGTCCGATTTCAGAAGTTAATGAAGAAATACTATGAATTATGCACCAAAATATGTTTTCAAATATTTATCCTTTTGCACTATATGCACATATGATTTTAAAAAGCTGAATCTAAGGCTCCTGGGTGGCTCAGTTGGTTGGGTGACTGCCTTTGGTTCAGGTCATGATCCTGCAGTCCTGGGATCGAGTCCCGCATCGGGCTCCCTGCTTGGCGGGGAGTCTGCTTCTCCCTCTCCCACTCCCCCCTCTTATGCTCTCTCTCTCTCTCAAATAAATAAATAAAATCTTTAAAAAAAAAAAAGAGCTTTAAAAAAAAAAAGCTGAATCTATACGGAAGGCTGCTTTAATAAATTTTGATCAAATAGGGTAGTCTTATATGAAGGTACAAAATTAACTTAATGACATATTTGATTATAATGTAATATATTTGTGGCATATACAAATGAAAAATATATGTCATAAAATAATATATATGTAATAATATATATATATATATTAGAGTATATGTTGTAAAATAGTATGCAGCCCATGATAACACTTTCAAATACTTATATATCCTTAGATGATAGACCAGAAGAAAAGCATTAAATATATGCCATGATTTTGCCTCTGTGGTTGGATTAAGGGTGATTGTTATATATATGCATGTGTGTGTGTGTGTATATATATATATATAATAAATATAATTGCACATTTAAAGATTTTTCCAAATAAGCTTATAGTACTTCTGAAACAAATGGTTATAATTTTAAAATCTGGTTAATATATTCTCATAGAATGGACTTTTAGAAATATAAGCTATAAATGTTTGTTTCCTGTTAAACAGAAATGCTCATGAAATTTTTTGTTCTCATTTGTTACTGTAATTAATTCTGGCTTCAGGAGTAAACCTACTCTGAGGTGGTAGATGTCACTAACTATAAATAGTTCTCTCCTGAGTAAAATAATAACAAGAAAAATGACAACAAAATCTACTGAAGAGAAGCTTGTTACAGTTTATTAACTCACAAATCACAACCAAAATATACTGCTTTTTGGACTGTTGCAATGTATTGTAAAGGGTTGCATACCCTTGGATTAATAGTTGCTCCTTTTTCTTGAAAGATGTTACTTTGCCCTTCTAGACTGAATTTCTCTTTCAATACAGATTTTCAAAAATCCCTGTGTCTCTGAAGAAGGCCTGGCCTGACCTTTGCTTTCATTTGAGCTAGCTTTGTCCCCTCACATTCACTCAATTGAACTCTTTGTCCCCTTTCTCCTTTCCTTTATTGTCATCAATAACCCTAGAAACTCCCATCTTCATTTTCTCAGGTAATTGAAGTGGTGAATTATTTTGACATTAATCTGAATTTCTTTTTTAATGAACCTTCCCTTCCACGCAACTTCCAACTTTAATGGCTTTTCTCTCTTTCCCACACTTAAATTGGACATGATTGCTTAGAATCTCGAAAATCAAAGATTAGAAAAGCACCATTGCTTCCCACGAGGTCAGTGAAGCTTAGTACACTTTACTTTTGCTAGTAAATTCCCACTTGTCTTCTTTTATACTTTCTTAAGAACCTAGAATTAGTGAATGAAAGGATATATTTGAAATTTTTCTTCTTTGCACATTTACTCTTTCCGGGAGCAATCTGTGATAGCAATAACACATAACAGAGAAATTCCAGAATTACACTGGAGACATGTAATTTTATATTTTATTATAGTTATAAAATGAATAATTTGGGGTAATTTCTTTAATAGTTTTTAGGATATTATTTTCATATGATAAATATTCTTATATTGGTAGCTGGTTATTTCAGTTAGTTAGAATATAGTTCCCTGAATGACATAATTCTGTGTGGTCATCTTTACTCCAAATGCATACGTAGCATCTACCATGTTACAATCTGGGGTGTGTGGGGTGGTTAGTAGCAAGGAGGAATAGTACAAAAGTGAAATGAAAAATTCATTGTACAAATGTTAAAGCTATAGGAACAGTGAGAAAACAGAACTTAGTTTTTCCTTGGTAATGGTGAAGAAAGACTTCATAAGAGAATTAGCTTTTAGGTAAATTTTAAAAGATAGCAGATCACCAGTGCACAAGAAGGAGGCAGCATTGGTTTACCCTGGATGCAAGTTGTAAAGGGTTCATTTTTTGTAGAAACTTTAAAAAACAATGAAAAACCACTTAAAAGTCAGCTTTATTTTAATTAACACCATGTTCAGGCCATTCTAAATGATGTCTATTATAAAATACTCCTCCTCTGGGACACCTGTGTGGCTCAGTCGGTTAAGCAGCTGCCTTTGGCTGCCTTCAGCTCAGGTTATGATCCCAGGGTCCTGGAATTGAGTCCCATGTTGGGCTCCCTGCTCAGCGGGGAGCCTACATCCCCCCACTCCCTGCCTGCTGTTCTCCCTGCTTGTGATCTCTCTCTCTGACAAATAAATAAATAAAATATTTAAATAAATAAATAAATAAATAAATAAATAAATAAATAACTTCTCCGTGAAAAAAATAGTTCATTAGTCTAATTCCCAACAGTTGTTGTAGTTACTTTTGAAGTTTTCTAATGTGTATATTAACCTCAAATTAGCATATTTTATTATTTATGCTTCATTGATATTTTCATTTTACATGGAACTTAATTTGGATAATGCTCAGTAGATGTTTGTAGACAGTTGGCTTCCAACACATGCGTTTACCTATCCTTGCTCACTTTGATTTTGAAGTATTAGTTCAACCACTATTAGTACTTCCAATAATATAACTAATGTTAGTACTTTTTTTGTACTTAAAGTTAGGGACTGTGAAGAGATGAAGAGTTATTAAAGTTATATAAGTTATAGGGTTTTTTTTGTTTGTTTTGTTTTCTTTAAGGTGCTTATATCTATCAAGGAATAAAGGTGAAACAAATTTTTTATACTAAAAAAATTAAAAAAAATAAAGTATTAGTTCATTATGCATCAGGATTGTTTTAGCCAATTTCTGGTGTAGTTTACGCATTCAACCCTGTGTACTACATATACCATCATTAAATAACTGATTCAGAATAAATAATGATGATTCCTTATGTGAAAATGAAGAAACTGAAGTTGAGTTAATTCCATTCTTTCATTCTATGTGAGGATTTTAAGATTTTAAATATGTTGACAAACTAGAATACCAAAAAAGAACACAAAGTGTGATTTGTAATTTTTTAAAGGCAAATTTAGTTCACACAAGAAACATTCTGCTGCATTTGAACAAAATTTATATATTGATTTTTTTATTCAAATGCTAATTTTTTAAACAAAAAAAAACACAGCAAGAGAATAATAATTGTTCATAATTACTACATGATTTTGATGAAAGTTATTTTTTTTCCACATAGAAGAGAGGGTTGTTAAAAATGATTTGCTCAGTTTGTCAGATATACTAGGTAAGCACTGAGGCACAATTCATCTAGGAGTTGGATGTTAAGTAATGCAAATAAAGTTGTGTGGCTGCTATACAGGATGCATATCACAGTTTAGTAGGAAATGAGGTTGTTAAAGTAGGTGGGGTTTATAAATTGGTATTATGTCCAGACCATAATTTTGCAAGTCTTCTCACTGATTGAAAGATTACTTCATTTATTTATTCATTCCTTCAGTGGTTATTTATTGAATCTGTGTTATGTTCTAGGTATTTCCCTCAGCACTGAGAATACAGATATGAGCAAGAAAAACTCAAGGCCTACCTTCAGAGTTTGTATAGCTTAACTTCCAAAATCACACAAAAGAAAAGTTGAAAACCACATAGCTGAAAACTACTAAATATGTAGATATCCAGTGTTACTAACAAAAGCACTCAGGTCATGTACTAGAAGATTTCTAATAACATTTGTTCACATATATTGTAAATAGGACATGAAAGGTCACAATGTTTATTAACATGTAAATTATTTTTGCCCATATTTAAAATAGCTGATTTTTATATCACCAGGCTAAATTGCTAGTCATCTAATTGTTACACAAAGTACAACTAAGGTAATCCAAACTAAATTTGTTAATTGTTGGTTTAATTTTGGATTGTTGTCTGAGCTTTCAAGTATAGCTACATGAGCCAGTTTCTCCTTTGCTTTTAAAGAATTCTGAAGAGTTTATGGAAATATTTATACCGTTGTCAATAATACTGATGTTATTCATGTCAGAATAAAATATAATGTCACTTTAATATTTTCTAATATTTCCTATATGTTTATTATAATTACTTCCAGGACCATTGAAGCTTACTCATCTACACAAAGCCTTTAAGGGGCTGAAAGGGAAAATTTTTCCTTTCCTTTCCTCTCTTTTTTTTTCTTTACCTTTCTTTTCTATTATTTTCTCTTCTTTTCATGTCTTTCTGTGTCTTTGCTCACATGTCATAATTTACTGAGCCACTAAAATGTTCTGTCATTAGGTTTGTGGTTGTTTTTTTAAAAAAGAGACCTTCTAGTAGTATGTGTCCAAAGCAAAATATATTGATGTTTATAAAAATCAGCTGTATATAAGATCATACGATGAAATAGGTGGTTCTTAGCAATCTGAGTAGAAGCACTTTTACTACCAGTATATAGTTAGCAGTTTTTACCCCATGTCAGCTTTTCAATTATTGGTCTAGATTCCAAAAAATAGTATGAATTAAATTCTGTCTTGTCAGAATTAGAATATAGATCAAGTGTAAATATTTAGATTGGTTATGCCCATTGATTCATTGCTACTAAATTGATTTTAAAATTTCAGTTGCCATATCATTTCAATGATCTACTTAAATTTTTTGACATTATGTATATGTCTGATTACTTTTTTAGAACTAAGATTTTGAAACACAGAACCATTTATACACAAGCCCTTTAAAGTGATGCCATATTATATTGTATGGCTCTTTTGCTTAAAGTCCATCTAAACCACTTAAAATGAAAAGAAGCGTGCCTGCCTGGCTAAGTTGGAAGAACATGTGACTCTTGATCTCAGGTTCATGAGTTCAAGCCCTATATTTGGTGTAGAGTTTACTTAAATAAATAAATATTTTAAAAAATGTGCAAAGAATTTTTTGATTAATGTAATTATTTTCACTATCATTGAATTGCCACAACTATGCTTAAGTATTACTTAAGACAAAGTTTGAACAACAACCTAGGTCACCACACAATTATGGTAACTCTTAGAGAATAGCTTTTTATTTCCTTCATTCAGTTATTTATGATTTCTGTAACTGATCCTGAGTGCTTAAACATCTTCCCAGCAAAACGATATCTTCTTTAACCATTTGACGCCAACATAGAGTAAGTGAAGACTATGCATAATAGAAATATGAAAGCAAACACAGTTTGAAAAAAATTTTTTTTAAGATTTTATTTATTTATTTGACAGTGAGAGAGCACAAGCACAGGGAACAGTAGAGGGAGAGGGAGAAGCAGGCTTCCCACCGAGCAGGGAGCCCAATGCGGGGCTCAATCCCAGGACCCTGGGATCTTGACCTGAGCTGAAGGCAGACGCTTAACCATCTGAGCCACCCAGACGCCCCACAGTTTGAAAAATTGTGTGAGTACTTCTAAGAGGCATTGATTCATCATTTGCCACATAATGATATGTATATAATACAAATTATCTAAGTTCAAACTATTTTAACACTAGTTTTTCAGATACATGAGATAAGACTAGTGTTATATCTTCACATAAATTCATGTCTTTCATAGATAAAAACATTGACTCCCCCAATACCTTTCTTATTTACAATTTCAGATCAAACCTTATCCATAGCAAACATACTAATATCTATATGAAACCAGGACTAAAACCATCCTCCAAAATTTTGTAAGAACCCCGGTCTAACCATCCCCTTTAGAGACACTAGTAAGACTCAGTCAAGTTGATGTTCTCTCTTGCTCATTAAAGTTAGCTTTGTTTGGTCAATGAGTTTTCCAAATTACATGATGGTGATGGGGAAAGGACAACCTCAACAATGACTATGAAGTACGATTTATACAAAATCATTAATTAAATCACTGTGTGCCAAGCATTTGAGCTAAACCAGAATTAAGGAATTCTAATCCAGTGACATCACCATTTTTTAAGCCAAACTTTCTCCAATTTCCAATTTCATTCTTACAGAGGTTAGAATCAAATATCTATCATTATTAATCATTTTGTAGGAAATATCCTCAACCTCCTGTTTTCTTCATCCCTCCCTTATATGGGCTTGAATAAATTCTTATTTTCTAGTTGAACTCAGCTGTCCACATTTGCCCAATCTGAATTACACAAGCTAAAATTGCTAGAGGAAGTAAAAAAAAACTTAATGTGACAATTTGCCATTTATTTATTATTTATTTATTTATTTGAAAGGGAGAGAGAGATAGAAGGTGGGGAGAGGCAGAGGGAGAGGGAAAATCCCAAGCAGGTGTCTCGCCCAGCATGGAGCCTGACATGGGGCTCAATCTCACAACCCTGATATCATGACCTGGGCTGAAATCCAGCATCGTTGCTTAACCAGCTGAGTCACCCACCCACCCTGACAATTTGCCATTTAACATCCACAAAACTGCACACACAAAATTGCTAGAAATCGCTGTTACTATCACCCAATAATTTGCTTTTTAACTCTATTTCATGACTTATATGTTGCTCTAGAATCTTCCAGACCATTCTTTCCCTTACTTTCATTGAAGACTTTATTTTTTCAATGGCAAAGCAGAAGCCTTTGACTGAACCTTATCATTCTTTCCATGAAAACATCTTCCATATTACATATATATATATATATATATATATCAGTATATGTATTTCTATCTGTTATCATGTACATAATGGTCTGGCTCCTTAAAAAGTCCAGTCCTTCCATAAGCAAGAGATGACAAGTCAAATAAAAATGCCTGACAAAATGAGATATTTGCTTCTAAAATATTCATTTTAGAATGCGTGTTCTTGGCAAGCAGCTCATGTATTACTATTTTTGTCTGACTCATTTTTTAGAGTAGGATTTTGTATATTTATTGAAGAAAAATAAGCTAATGTTTTTCCTTGATTTTGAACTAAGTCTAACTTTTAATCAAAGAGCAACCTGTTTGTTAAAAAGGCAAAATAAGCTAAAATTTAAGGGCATAACCTTGCATTTTTAGGAAAGTACATCAAGTTAATAATGCTTCACTGAACATTAGATTGTTCAATTGAAAAATGTTGGTTTTAGAAATTCATTCTAATATTTATACTACTTAATTGGTAATAGTGATGTGAAGGGCTGAACTTTGTTCTTTTACCACAAGTCATCTATTTTTAGTTAAGATTCATTAATGCCTAAGAGTAAGGAATTTCTTAAAGTCAATTTATAATGTTCCTTTTTCATTTGGAAACCAAAGGTTCTTTTAGTCATAGCCTGTTACTTTAAGTTATGCTCCCTTGGACATTTTACCTCATTAAAATACATCTCTTCAACACACTGCACCTTGTGTGTGTGTATTTGCACATTTATACGTATGCATATATACATACATATGATTCACATGGATTTTTATAAAATCACCCCAAACAATTAACATGTGCATTTGCCCTGGGCTTGGAACTTAAAAGAACTTAAGCCAGACAGAGATCCAAAATGAATATCATCAATGCTGGCCAAGAATTGGGTAAACCACTTACGCCTAAATATGGTGTATCTCAATTTTCATCCTTGAAACTTCACTTTCTAATAGACAAATATCAAGTGTCCCCAAACCATTAAATCCAATTTAACAAACAACAGTTGGTGGCCACTGGAAGACTCTAAATTTTCTGTATGGGGAAGTATTTCTGAAAACCAATTCCCTACTTATGTATATTATGGTAAATGTTTTTGTTGTCTTAATATAATCATCTGATAAGCAGTAAGGGAGGTATAACTATGAAAACTTTAAGAGATATTGGATTTGGTTTATGCTTATATTCATTTGAACTTGTGTGATTGAATGGTGCGAGGACAAGAGCTTTATGATCAGAAGTATACAAAAAACAAAAGAGATTACTTCAAAATTTACTTATCTTAAATTGTGGAAAACTGATAAATACATACAACCAACTGGTATACTGCAATTATTTTTAAATAACCACCATGATGATTAATATCAAATGAGTAAACATTTATTAGAATATATATATTTTTTTCTGTAAAATGTGTTGCAGGGATTATACATGAGACAACATTGGTTATCTCATTGAAAAGATAAATGATTTTTACAATGGATTTGATAAAAAAAAAAGCTAGACTCAAAGTTAGAAGTGAAGTAATCAATGTTATTAACTTAATATATGACCTAGATCACTTCAATCAAGAATCCTGGGCTGTGATTTTTATGTTTTCTCATCAGTTAAATTAATTTAATTCTATAAAAGTAATATCTAAAGTAGTAAATTTCTACCATGTGTTATTGTAATAACCCATCACAAAAGACTCCGGAATGCTGCCCTGGTTCTGCATCATTTGAGGCACGTGGATGCCTTAGTGAAGTCTATACAGAATAAAGACAGGGGCTCCTGGGTGGCTCAGGCATTAAGCGTCTGCCTTTGGCTCAGGTCATGATCCCAGACTCCTGGGATCGAGCCCCGCATCGAGCCCCACATCGAGCTCCCCCCTCCGTGGGAAGACTGCCTCTCCCTCTCCCACTCCCCCTGCTTGTGTTCCCTCTCTCCTGCCTCTCCCTCTCCCACTCCCTCTGCTTGTGTTCCCTCTCTCCCTGTCAAATAAATTAATAAAATCTTAAAAAAAAAAAAAAGACAAAGGGACTGCCTGTTTTATAGCCTGCTAGCAGTCTGACACTTTTGTTGTAGGACTAATGAGTTTGATAATATTTTCTGGTGGAAGGACAAGTTTAGAAATTGAAGGAACCATCCTTTTGAGTCAAGGACCCTCTTAGAGATGCCAAACTGAGTTTTTTGTAATAAGTCAGAGCAAAGACCTTTGAAGAAAAGGAGAAAAATACAAATATAAATAATAAATTATATATAATTTATAATACATATTGTATATTATATATATAAACATGGAAACATCTAGTTCTATTGTATAATTTTGAAATCAGCCTAAGAATTGGTGCTGAATTGAGGTAGTACTTCTAATGACCAGTTTTTCCAAAAGCCTTGTAACTAGATAAAATAAATTTATCATATCTGACTACAAAGAGATATTTTAATCGCTTTCATGGGAACTGTTTACTTGCTTTGAAATATTTTTTTGTGCAAGTGTATAATATCACAGCACATTAATTTTAATTATTTATACATTTTCATGGAAGATGCTCAAATCTGGGTTGTCTTCTGAAAACCTGCTTATATATGTATTTTTTAAGATTTTATTTGTCTTAGAGTATAAGCATGGGGAGCGGCAGGCAGAGGGAGAGGGAGAAGCAGCCTCCTGTTGGGCAAGGAGCCCGACGTGGAACTCAATCCCAGGACCCCGGTATCATGACCTGAGCAGAAGGCAGACACTTAACCAACTGAGCCACCCAAGCATCCCAACTATTCATATTTTTTAAATCTTTTTTGTTTTGTTTTTATTATATTAAATGGAGTAAGATAATAGGATAGAATGTGTAAAGAGGTAAATATGTACTATTGATATAAATATGATTAAATTATATAATTTCACCTTTAGAATATATGTGATGATAAAGCAGGGTTTAGTTTTCGTGGATAGAATTATATATATATTTATATGTGTGTATATATATATATATATTTGTTTTGCTTTGTTTTGTTTTATGTATTTTTTAACATGAAGAAATTCTTGCTATTAAAGCACTGTTTATAGTTATAGGAGTTGTATAAATCAAAATAGATTAGCACTTAAGTGGAGATGCCAAGGTGTAAAAACACTAACATTGTTGACAAGTCTCTAATCTCCAGTAATATGTAAGTACATTTGGAAGGGGATAATCATGTTTGGCAATATAGCCCTCATTTAAAATTTTGTTTCAAAGAAAATCCCATACTTTAACTATGAAAAATTAATTATTTACACAGAATTTTGAACCATAACCTAAAAACTTTAGTTATTAAGAAACAAAATATACTGAAGTACAGTTCTAATCTTTTGTCCAGATAATTTATTTCATGGTCTGTTCCTGTGCCAGTTAACAATATAAATATTAGCCTGAAACATAAAAATAATGATAGCTATGGGAAAAACAACTCTATTTTCTAGGTAAAGAAATTTTAGTTACATGATGAGTACATAGCATTTTGGGAGGTATGAAGATATGGCCTAGAGCTTTTGATTTTGTTGCATCAGAAAGCAACAATTCTATCACAAACAATGATTATTGTTTTTATTCTTTATGTGGGATCCTGAAGACAAATGACTCAAAGAGTGAGATCTGTCAACTACAATTGATTTAGCAAGGACAATACCACTAAAGGACTTATATTCATACTGCTCCCTCAAATACGAGTCACTAAAGTAACACACAGACAGGACTAGGTTGATAAATATTTCAAATAGCCTTTATCTAGTAGTTCTGAGAGTTTCTTATTGACAATATCAAGGGCTTTAGGGAGGTGTTCTGCATAATAAATGTGCAAATACAGTTACAGAAAGGTCTTTGAAGGATAATGCTTTTTAATTTAATAGATGGGTGATAGGAAAGTTAGTGAGCAGTTTGCCAGGGAATCTAACTCTAGCTGAGGAAACAGTGCCAACTCTATGACTCAGAATGTTATATTGTAAGTTATTCAGAATATTCTGAGAAGTGATCCAAACATAGAAACACCTGAAACTTAATATTGAATCCATTTACATAAATCACATTCAAGGAGTCTTCTAATCTTAACACATACACACAGTAATATGCTGAGGCCTTGTAGAGGAGGTCGATCACTAGTATTTGATTAAAGGGATATAATTTTATGTAGCTGGATGATCATCTTAACAGAACTTGATATTGGCTGGCAGTGAAAGGAGTTATGGAAGTAGAAGGAAACATAACAAAAGTAAATAAACATAAAGCCAGTATTAGCTACATATTTTATAAATGTGGTAGGTAAGGTGTCTCACCTACTGAAAAATATTACCTCTCCTAATAGCCGACTGTATTTGATCAGCCAACTGTCAATTCAAACAAGCTTATGGAATTCTCTTTGAAGAGGCTTAGTCTTTGGACATTAATAAAATCTCAGTGATGACCATCTATTAAAGAGGAGTGAGAAGATTCCAGGCAACCACCTAAGGTTTGCAAATAGAAATGTTGCCTTCCTTGGTAAAGCCACATTCTGTGCTTTCCTTTGAGGTATTTACCAGAAATAGGTGAAAAGTTTTCTGAGAGAGTAAACATTTTTAGGCAACTCTATGGCTAATAGAAACATTGAAACATTTCAAATAGACTTAGTTCTAGCTGATTTTTTAAATTATAAAGATGTTGTCTTTTTCTTTTTTTTTTCAGAGTTAAACATTGAAAGTCATTCTTAGTATGAGGGAGAATTGATATTTATCAACCAATTCATGTTATTAATGTAAGGTTTTTATTGTGCCTTTATGTAAGGTATTATTATATTGTGAATCTCCAACACTGGATGTATGAGAGGCAACTTTATCTTATTATCTATCATCTATCTATCTATCCATCTATCATGTATCATCTTTCTGATATTTGGCCTTATCTGAAGCACGGACCATAATATTTATAATTGATGCAATGAGCCCAGAAGGAGAGAATTAACTGAACCAGTTAGTAGAGTCCTGCTAAGTGGATCTGGGCAAATTTTAACCTTCAGAATAGAAATTGGAGCTAAATATGAAGGTCTAGGTTAAACTTGGACAGGTATTATGTTTTGATGAGGAAAATTAGGTAAGATGATCAAATGGATGACATGAATATGGTGGGAAGTAATGGGTTCTCCCCCTAATAGAGAACGGCTGTCAATCCTTTTTTTTTTTTTTTTTGAGAAATTTTTCTTTTTCCAAATGCAATCTTGTGAAGAGCAACAATACATGAATATATCAAACACATAAAACAAATTAGTTCTGGTTGAAACAGGAAGAAAAATTAGATGTTGTATCATTTCAATCTTTCCCCATTTTCCACCATCCAACCCATCCTATAATGGACTCCTGTTATAACAGTCTTTCCTTTAGTGGGACGACAGTCCCACGTGTAGAGAAACACAAGGACTTTGGTGCTAGTAAAATAGCTATGAACCCTGACACTTTTGTACTATGTGGGACAGACATGTATAACTTCTCTGGGCATGTTTGTGTGCATAAGAAGATTATCAATAATGTGGGAAATGTTTCTGGCACATGGTAATCATCAACAACATTTTTTGGAGCACTTTTCTTTAAGTTCTATGGAATAGTGATTAAATGGGCAGCAGGAGCCTGACCACCTTGGTGAGTAGCCTGGTTCTTCCATGAACAACTGGGAGACATCCAGAAATCTGCTTTAACTCTATGTGCTTCAGGTTCTTTCTATAAAAGTATGGCTGATTACCTAGAACAGTGGCCTATATATAAGTGTTCTGTGAGAACGGCTATGATCATTATTACTATTCTAGGTATAATTATTTTTCATATCTTGCAGATTTTTAGTGAAGATTAAATGAATTTATATATAAAGTGCTTAAAAGAGTGTCTTGCATATTTTAAGTGTTCCATGAATGTTAGTGTGATTTACATGCATTGTTTAATCTTCATGACAGATGAATTTGGTGGGTATGATTATCCTCACAATGCACAATAGGTATAAGACACATGGTAGTTCTTAATATAACGTCAAAGTCAGTTTTAACTTTCACCAGGTTTTCTATGGGGAGAGCTATGAGAGCTATGAGCCATGAGAGCTTTTATTCAGGCTCATAAATCACTATTTACTTAAGGACAATCTGTCCTCCAAATTGCAGTAGTCCTCCTTATCTGCAGTTTTGCTTTCTCTTGTTTCAGTTACCCCTGGTCAACTGCAGTCTGGAAACAGATGATCCTCTTTCTAAGGAATCATCAGAAGGTCAGTAGTAGCCTAACACCGTGCCATGATGACTACATCATTCCCCTCACTTCACCTCATCCTGTAGGCCATTTATCATCTTACATCATTACAAGAAGGGTGAATACAGTACAATGAGATATTTTTAGAGACCCTACATTCACATAACTTTTTATTATAGTATATTGTCATAATTGTTCTGTTTTACTATTAGTTATTACTGCTTATCCCTTACTATGCTTAATTTATAAATTAAACTTTACCATAGATATGTATAGGAAACAACAGTATATATAGGGTTCAGTACTGTCTGCAGTTTCAGGCATCGACTGGGGGTCTTAGAACATATCTGCCAGATAAGGGGGACTAGCCTAGCAACTTTCAACTTAAAAGGTTAAAGCAGGACTAGAAACTTACTCTCCTGACATAAAATAAACCAAGTTATATCTGCAAGTAGGCAGGGCATTTTCACTGAGAAAAAGTTTGCTGAGATTTTAAAAGACAGTGGATTTCTTGTGTAGCCTAATTCCTTCCACCAAAAATTAACTCTACTAATGGTTGTTTAGGGACACTCTGCTAATTATTCCAATGTACATCAGGTTTTGAAAATACACATTTGCTAATGGCTTAATGTTGACTCATGTTAATATTAATCACACATGTTTTGTTGATCAATTCAACAAAAGAGCTCCTCAGACTTTTGTGATGTTCTCTCAACCATTTTCTAAAGTTCTTGGGGACTCAGGATATAGGTTTTGAGTAAGCTCATTCTACCAAAGGGCACCAGCGGCGCTATTCCATTCTCACACACATTGCTTTCAGGCTTTGAGTGCCATCAATCATGTGTTGAAGCTCTTGATCCATCAAAATTGCTTTACGGTTTTGAGATTGTGAATGACAGTCGTATAGTATTGTTAAAAAGATGGGTAACAGGCCTCTGTGCCCCCACTTGGGTTCTCCTTTGTTGTCTGGACCTCAAAGCCATGCTGCTTGTACTCCCAAGGATACAATATTTTAGTGCAAACAGAGTGTCCAGTTAATCTTTATAACCACTTCTTTCTCCCTAGGGCTTGGACACAAGTGCCCAGAGGTGGTAGGGACCCATGATAAAGACAAACTCCAGGGCTCTCAACTCACTCTTTGGAGGATGTGGCCATTTAACTGTCTTACACAAAAGTCTTGTGCAAATTAACTAGTTTCAAGAACTTCCCACCAGAGTACCAAACAGAGATAGCCATGTTTGAATCCCAGCCAAAAACAGGTTTTGACTAATACTGCATGTTATTTCTCCTAATATAGTGCTACTTGGGGTGTGTGGAGGGCATAGTAAAAAAAAGTATCATTTTTTTAAGATTTTATTTATTTATTTGAGAAAGAGAATGAGAGAGAGAGAGCACATGAGAGGGGATAGGGTCAGAGGGAGAAGCAGACTCCCTGCCGAGCAGGGAGCCTGATGTGGGACTTGATCCTGGGACTCCAGGATCATGACCTGAGCCGAAGGCAGTCGCTTAACCAACTGAGCCACCCAGGCGCCCAAGTATCATTTTTGATATTGGAAAAATAGTTTACCATTATCATGAGACTCAGTGTAGTAACAGGCAATCACACATCACCCAAACATGCCGTAATAAGTAATACAGTAGTTGAGAGCTTTTAGGTCAGTCTTTTCTTTGAATCTTACTTGACTGACCATGGGGGAAGTTACTGAAACTTTCTGCATGTCAGTTTCTTTATCTTTAAAATGGAATTGATAATAATAATAATAACATAAATCAAAGAAGTTTTTCTAAGAAGAAAGTGAGCATAAAGTAAGTACTCAGTAAGCAATAGTTATCAAAAACAGTGATTAAAAATCACATTAGTTACATCTTTAACAAATTTCTTTCCTCCAAAAACTGGCATATATCTGAAAGCAATTTATAATTTTAACTTGTTCTTGTCCTAAAAGAGAGACAGTAAATAGTAAAATGCATAAATAAAAACACTAATAAGTTACAGCACATAATTTATATATAAATCCTTTGTGACTTACAAAAAATAATGCAAACATGTATTAACCCACAAAGATACACATATGGAATAAAGAACACCTTATAGAAGAGCAAATATTTTATGATTTGATTTTATAGCAATAAGAAAATCTATATGTATGTGTAAACAAAGTCTGTGTATTTATATATGTCATATATATAGAATTATTTAGCAGTGGTATTATCTGGTAAAAAGGTTTCTTGGTTGTTGTTTTTTTTCTTAATATTTTAGGATTTTTCCTGACAAAATTTTTCAGTCTGTGTTATAGGTAATCAGAAAAAATAAAGTTAATATTAAAAAGTTATGTTTTATTATAAAAATATATGAATACTTCTGAGCTGTAAAAAAGTTTCATATTAGCTTATTTATTTAATTTTTATCCAAATGCATGTGAAGAAAGAAATCATCTTTATAATAATTAAGATTTCAGACAAATAGGGATAAAGTTATTTGAATAGTAAATTTGCATTTTACATCAAAAATGGTAATATAGGATGCACCTGTATGTTTAAGTGTCTCTTAAAAAGGATATGTTGGGTTTGTCTTAAAAAATATAAAGTAAAATTATAAGATCTCATAAAATTATTGGCAGCTTTATAGTGTAATTCACATTTGCAGTAACCTATTCTAAGTATCGTGACCTTTTTTTTAATTATCTATTTCATATACACTATCAAGTGATTTATGCCTTCCCTAAATATATATAAGTGGTGGTGAATTTCAATCTAAAACTAAATTTTCTTTATTACTAAATAGCTTTTTTTATTTTTTGATGAAAATGGTTTTCCTTTTAGGACTTCAAGAAACTCACAAATACCAATTCAGATTATACATAACAATTCAGGATAACATTTTTAATCTTGGGGCGTAGGGATACACTGTTGGATCTATTCTGGATCATAAAATACTAAGTGTATGACTTTAATGCTACAGTGTTTAGTAATCTCCATAGTCATATTCTTTTTTTTCTCCATAGTCATCTTCTAAGAGACATTTAAACACATATAATAGGGGTACAGGATTATAAAAATACAATAATCATGACATACCTGATATGAGTATAATAACACAGCATGGCTACAGAATTACTTTGAAATATTTTCCTCTGAAAAGATTTTGTAAGAACTACCAAGAGAATTAACTTATTTCTCAGTATAATGCTGTTTTCTAAGACTGCTTTATGTTCAGTTCCAGAAACAGGTCTTTGTGGTGTTTTCAATAATTAACCTCTTCAGAAAAGGAATAAGACAGCACCACTTGACAAGAAATTTAAACAGATTTTAATAGGATTCCCAAAAAAGTAATCAAATTAATAATATAACTAGATAAAATAGATCATAATTTCTTTTTTAATTAAAACCACAAGATGATGTTTATTTGATTATATCATTTGTGTTACTATCATGAGGATTTGGATATCAGGTTAGTGTCCCACATTTAATTAATTAAATAATTAATTAATTTATTTTTTATTATGTTATGTTAATCACTATACATTATATCATTAGTTTTTATGTAGTGTTCCATGATTCATCGTTTGCATATAACACCCAGTGCTCTATTCAGTACATGCCCTCTTTAATACCCATCACCTGGCTAACCCATCCCCACCCCCTCCCCTCTAGAACCCTCAGTTTGTTTCTCAGAGTCCATAGTCTCTCATGGTTCATCTCCCCATCCGATTTCTCCCTCTTCATTTTTCCCTTCCTGCTATCTTCTTCTTCTTCATTTTTTAACATATAATGTATTATCTGTTTCAGAGGTACAGGTCTGTGATTCAACAGTCTTACACAATTCACAGCGCTCACCATAGCACATACCCTCCCCAATGTCTATCACCCAGCCACCCCATCCCTCCCACCCCCCACCACTCCAGCAACCCTCAGTTTGTTTCCTGAGATTAAGAATTCCTCTTATCAGTGAGGTCATAAGATACATGTCTTTACAAAAACAAATTTGTTTTATCTTGCAAATTAGTTTTAATTTTTGGGGGAAAATTAAGTTTTTTAATAAGTAAGTTTTTACGGGATGAATAAAAACTTAGCAAGAAAACAAAATTTCTCAATGTTGATGGTGGGCTACTCCATTTTCTTTTGGGTTAATTATTCATATATATATTTTCATCAATTTCCTTATTGATATATTATAGTACGTGTATATGATTATGCAGATGCACATTTAACATATCTGTGGAAAAAGTTTGTATTTTATTTTATTGTTTTTTAAATTTTTTTATTTGAGAGAGCCGGAGAGGAGAGGGGCAGAGGGAGAGAGAAACTTTAGCAGACTCCTCGCTGAGCTCAGGGCTGATGCAGGACTTGATCTCAGGAACCAGATATCAGGACCTGAGCCAAAACCAAGAGCTGGATGCTTAGCCAACTGTGCTCCAAAAGTTTGTATTTTAAAAAGAATTACTTTTAATTAATGAGATTTTAATTAATGAGATTTAGGGCAAAAAATTATAGTAATAAAAGTTAAAATTTATACTCTACATCTATACTGCCAAAGCACTCAAATATCATCTCTAAAATCACCACAACTCCTTTTTGCCACCTATTTTCAACTTCTATCTCCATTTGTAATTTTTATTGTAAATAATAATTACTCTTAGATTTGTTAAATGTTTTATTTTACCACTATACTCTGTAATTTTCTATCTCCTAGTGCTAAAAGATTAGATTACTTAAAATTTTCATATATTGTATTCTATTAGAATATACAATAAATATAAAACCTTAAAAATATTATATATATACATATATATTCCATAGATTTTTTTTTCTAATCTAAAACTATCACTGTTTATTTCTGAATTGAATTGCTAAAATTTGCATGATAAGAGACTTTGGACTGAATATTTTAGTATTTATTTCATTACATATTATATTTTCATGAAGTGTAAGAATACATACAATATTTATATGTTATATATTTATTTTATTATGATCGAAAGACCTTTTGTATTGAATTGGGTTCTTCCTTATGCTTTCTTATAGAGACAATTTCTTAATATTACTTGAAAAACATGTATGCTTTGTGTTGATAACAAGGTTATCAATCAATATTCATATATATCTGTTTTAACCAGACTTATATTATGCATACATATACATATATTCATCTGGAGTCATTATGATATCAAAAATACCATATTGACTTTTGCTATTGTATGCCATTATATAGGTTACATGTGATATTATTTATTAATTTTGTTTTAATAGACTTAAATAAGACTCCCCAAAGTTTTTCAGTCACTACTATCATTGTTCTGCCTAATTTCTGTCCTCTGAGCATTTAAACTGGATACTGGGCACCTAAATGATGTATATAGTCCGAGCCACATAGTCTAGTCATCGCTTGCTGCTGTGAGTCAGACTTCTGGCTTTACCATGGAGGTATATGCACCTATCAGCTCTCCTAAAAAAAGTAGGCATTCAGTGGCGATTATTTATAAATGCTGATAACTTCCCAGAACCATTCTTCTATCCCTCCTTTAGCCAAAACAAGCAAAACAACAAAAACACCTTTGTCTTTTCTGATACCTCTTTTATCTTCAAGGGCTTGTGAGTTTCTTATTACTGTTAGTTTTCACAGTCAAGTTGATCTCATTTAGTGTATATCTTCCAAAATTTCTGTATGACTAAAAGAGTCCTTTTTCTTTTTTTCTAGTTCTTCTTTAGGATGTTTTTTAAGATTTATTTATTTATTTGAGAGAGAGAGGGCACACATGTGTGTGCACGAGTCGGGGTAGGAATAGAAGGAGAGGGAGAGAGAGAAAATCTCAAGTAGACTCCCCACTCAGCTCAGAGCCAAATGCAGGGCTTGATCTCACGATGACCCTGAGATCGTGACCTGAGCCCAAACTGAGAATCAGGTTCTCAACCTACTGAGCCACTCAGGTGCCCCAGGGGTTTTCTAATTTATATGTTCCTTGTTTTATTCTAGTGTAAAGAAATGAGGTAAATGTATATTTTCAATAAGCTGCCCTGAATCAAGAGGTCTCAAAACCTATGGGAAACCGCTGTATGATGATCTGTCTCTTTTATATTATCTTACAAGGCCCTACATGAACTGGCTCACAGTTTCTTCTTTGACATCATCTACTACTAATCTCTTCTTGTTCTATGACAATCACACTGGCCTCCCAGTTGCTTACACAGCAGGCTTGCTACTGCTTTAAGGCTTTGAATTGGGTCTTTCCTCTGCATGGAATGCTGTTTACCCAGATATCTCCATGTTTTATTTTCCCATCACCATAGTCTTGACTCAAATGTCACCTCTTATTTTCTCCATAAGGCTTACCCTGAACACACCAATTTTAATACAAGCTCTTTCCACCAAGAGTCTGTCTCTACTGTTTTTGTTTTCTTTTCCCCTGCACTTACCAACTCTATCAGTTTTATTCTTTATTTGTTGTGAATCTATCTCCTCACACAAGAGTATAAGCTACAAGGGGGGCAGAGATTTATATCTCTACAGACTACATATTCCAGCACCTAGAGATGTCTGTTGAATAGATTAATCTCTTTGAAGCTACAACTGCTAGTCATTTGATCTTGTTGCTCAATCACTTAGCACAACAGACCACACTGGGTAGATTTCCCCTTGAGAAGGGTGAGAGTCCAATGACCATGGGCCAGAGTAAGACCAATTCTTTTCTGAATCACTTATGGTGTATATTGGACTCAAATGCTAGAAGTTTTTTGTTTTGTTTTGTTTTGTTTTAAATATTTTATTTATTTATTTGACAGAGACAGAGATAGCTAGAGCAGGAACACAAGCAGCGGGAGTGGGAGGGGGAGAAGCAGGCTTCCCCCTGAGGAGGGAGCCTGATGTGGGACTCAATCCCAGGACCCTGGGGTCATGACCTGAGCCGAAGGCAGATGCTTAACGACTGAGCCACCCAGGCGCCCTCAAATGCTAGAAGTTTAAGAGGGTCTACACTATAAGAAATTCCTAGAGATAGGCATTGATAAGCTGAAGAAAGAATAAAAGTAATGTAGTTTTAAAGAAATCTGATGGTATTTCTAAAAATGATTATCAGCAATATCATTGTTCAACGAAAACTCCAGCATTGTTTTAAATGAAAAAAAAATTCTCAGTACCTACACAAAAGGATGATTTTCTTTCATTGAAAATATCAGGAAAAGAAGAAAGGAAATATGACTTATAAAACATATATTCCACATGCTTGAACACATTTACATGATAAATGCAGGAAAAAGACTACATGGTGAGAGCAGTATTCCCACGTGAAGTAAGCTATATCAGTAACTCCAGACACAGACAGCATCTATTGTATTTACACCTTAAAGAAGCGAACCCAAGATCATATTGTGCATGGAGGCCTTCTCATTTGTAACTTTATTAATAAAGCACATTGATTTAAATGATTTCATTTGAGACAAAATATCATTAGTTATAAAAGGAATACTTCGACTTTAAGGAAAACAAACATATTTTAACATCTAGTTTTTAAGCAAAAACATAGCTGTATTTTATATTCTAAATGCTTCCAACTTCTTTTTCATGAAATGCCACTTTATTTGACAAAAGGTGCAGATAAAAAGATTTCATCAGACTTCCAGACTTCCAAAGAGAGTTACTATCGTAAGGAAGTATAAACTCTGTACTGCATGTTAGCAGTTCACGTTTTACTTTGAATTACAACATTTTCAAAAGCTGACAAAAATCTAATGCAGTCTCTTTGAACTGGAGTCACTGTAGTAATTCTCACAAATATTTTTTTGGAAGGCAGATGATGTAGTATGGCTAAAAATTTTGGACCAAGGACATAATGATTCTTCCCTGGCATTCAGGTATTAAACATGAATTATAGAAAGTGATTATCCTTGTCACCTTGCCTGAAGTAATGATGTTCTGTTTTTTACAGAGCTATCAAAAACCTGCTGTGTCAGAAATGAGTATGATTTCAAGTTATTATCAAGCATACAAATGTAAGGTCTTGATTCAAATCATACTTTGAAGATCACTGACAACATATAAAGTTGATATAGAATTTTATACCACACGTTTTACATTTTACATTATATATACATATAGGCATTTTATATTGTCCACGGTCACTTTAGACAGTGTCTAAGCAAATGAAGTTATTGATGTCAGTCTGGAAAAAGAAGACTGTGTTAACCAAATTATTTAAATCATTCAGACAATAGAAGGAAAATTCTTCAAATTACTTAGTAAGGCTCCATCAGATATCTTTGGTTTCATAGCATTATTTCCCTATATATGAGCAATTGCCTAAGAAAAATAATGTTGGCATACAGTATAAAACAAGATTTATTAGGATTTGTAACTTGCAAATAAACTAGCTAAAATTATTTTTAGGTATATAACTGGTATGGCATTTCAATCCTTGTTTCACCTTGCTTTCAACGTTCTACTTAATTATTTTGCAGTACTCTGTGGAGATTTTATTGTATTCTTCTGCTAAAAATTACTGTGATGGTCAATTGTGCTTTGAAATATTCCCAGGAAGAAAAAAAAGGCAAATATCCTTTCAATAAAAACAATAAATATGTGCTCATTCCTTGCTGTGAAGAAGCAATTTTGCTCAGCCCCATTTAAAAAAAAAAGATTTATAAAACATCATGATTTAGAGTGCACATATGTGGTTGAACACAAGATTTAAGGATCTAGAAGTGATACATGAGTAAGTCGTGGGATGATAAGGGCCAATCTTGGGAAAAGAGAAATGAACATGTAATGTCCCTAAAATATTCTTTCATTTTTCTTTTTCTTCCAAATAGAAATAGGATTTGGGACATAAAAATTTAGAAAGTCATTCCCAAGTTTTTTTGTTTTTCCTTCGAGAAACTGGTTGTTTCTACGGTTGGAAGGACAGTTCAAGGGAATTAGTGAAAACATAAATGTTCCTTTTGAAACGGGACAATTAATCAGGAAAATGCTTCTGATGAATTATTTCATTTAATTGAAAGTTCATTTTTTGAAATGAATATTACCTTATATGAGCAAAAGATGTAATAAGATCATGGATCTTTAGAGGAGGAGGTTTTCATGGACTATCCAGGTGGACTCTCTCAATGCATTCACGGGTATCCTTATAAGGGAGGGGAACAGAGAGTTATGAAATAGGTACACAGAAGAGAACTCACATAGAGGAGGAGGCGTCAAAGTTACCATGGAAGCACAGATTGCAATGATGTGGCCACAAGCCAAAGAACATCTGTAGTCACCTGGAAGAAATAAGGAATGGAATTTCCCTTAGAGTCTCTGGAGGAGGTGTAGCCCTGCTGATACCTTGATTTTGTACTTCTGGCCTTCAGAACTATGAGGGAGAAAATTTCTGTTATGTTAGGTCATTCAATTGTGGTAAGTTTTCATGGTGACCTTTGGGAAACTGATTTTGGTTTCAGAAGCAAATTGCTGCTCTAAAGTAAATATCTAAAAATGTGGAAACATCTTTGGAATTACATAATAGGTTAGGAATTAGAAGGAAATGAAGGGTATAGGAGATAAGCCTATTACCTTAGAGAATACATATATGGTCATACATAGAATGTTGATAAAAATATGAACAGAAAGTTTCTTTTGGTGGGAGCTCAGAAGGAAATGAGGATCATGTTATTAGAAACTGGAGGAAAGGCAGTCCTTCTCCTGTATAGGCAGAGAACGTAGCTAAATTGCATCCTATAATTGTATGGAAAGCAGAACGTGTAAGTGAAGGACTTGGATATTTAACTTCCAGGCGGTGGTGCAGGCTGGTTTGTTATTGCTGCTTATAGTAAAACAAAAAGAAAGGGATGAACCGAGGAAGGAACTGTCAAGCAAAACATTTGCTAGACTTCTGAAATTCTTCGGGCATGGATAACCTGATAAAACTACTCACATGCAAATATGTGCTACCACTTAAGAAAAAGTAAGAATGACTCCAAGGGCAGAACACTAAGTCTAGAGGAATGAACAGCAGACCAAGAGAAGTGAGCTATAGGACCAAAGGTCAGAACTTCAAGTCACAGAGGATTATACTCAGGACTTGAAACCTAATGGATTTTGTTCATCTGGATTTCAAAATTGGTTGGAACTGGTAATTCCTTTCTGCCTTCCATTATCTCTTTGGGAATAGGAAAGTGTATAACTGCTATACTAGGCCTGTCCACCATTGTATTTTGGGACCATATAATTTATTTTCCAGTTTCATAGATTGAAAAAGGAGAGAAATTTCGCCCCAAGATGGAGAATATGCAGAGTCTCATTCATACCTAATTTAGATGATTTAGATGATGAGGTTTGGGACTTTTAGTCTGATGACATTTAGATGAGATTTGAGATTTGAACTGGTGTTATAATGATTTGAGACTGTTGGGTATGTTGAGATCAGGTGAATATATTTTGTGGGATAGACAGGAATATTGCAGAGTTAAAGGTGGCCTACAGTAGGCCAAAAAATAGCCTTCCAAAGATTTTTTGCATTCTAATTTCCAGAAATTTTGATTACCTTATACGGCAATAATGGATATTAACTTATTTGGCAAAAGATGTGATTTCGTAAAGGATATTTTTTTAAAGATTTTATTTATTTATTTGAGAGAGAGAGAATGAGAGAGCACAAGAAGGGGGAGGGTCAGAGGGAGAAGCAGACTCCCCGCTGAGCAGGGAGCCCGATGCGGGACTCGATCCCGGGACTCCAGGATTATGACCTGAGCCGAAGACAGTTGCTTAACCAACTGAGCCACCCAGGCGCCCTCGTAAAGGATATTTTAAAAGGAGGATCTTATCCTGAATTATTCCCATGTATCCTATATTCAGTGAAATGTATTATTATGATATGGCCACAAGCCAAGGAATACCTGAAATCACCAGATAGTGGAAAAAAACAGAAACAGATTCTCCTTAGAGCCTCTGGAGAGAGTGTGGCCCTGTTGACGTCTTGATTTGGTTTTCTGGCCTTCATAACTGTAAGAAAAAAAATTCTGTTTAAACCACACTTTTGAAATAATTTATAAGGCATTCTAGAAAACTGATATAGATTTTGATGGTTTGTGTGATTTGGAGGATGGCTAGACAGGTCTGAAATTTATAGGGCAGGCCATCAGGAAGGGCAGGCTGGAAATTTTGGCACATGAACTGATACTACAGTCCAGGCAGAAAATCTTTGTCAGGGACACCTCATTTCTGCTCTTAAGGCCTTTCAACTGATTTGATCAGGCCTGACAGATTTTAGAGGATAATCTCCTTTACTTAAAGTCAACTAATTGTAATTATAGCTGCTAATCACATTTACAAAATATCTTTACAGTGACACCTAGATTAATTTTTGTTTGCATAACTGGGTACTGTGCCAAGCCAAGTTGATACATTTAGCTGACCACCACACAAACAGTGTGTGTGAGATTGTGATGTTGGTCTGCTGAAAGTATATGTGAAAATTTTGACTCTCTCTACCTTCAAATTAGGAAAATATGCAAACAAGACCCAGGAAAAGACATGGGCAAAAGAAAACCTACACAAGGTTCTGCTTTATTGTATAGAATGATAAAAATGAAGAATGAATAAGGGTGTACTTATCACTAGGGAAATATTATTTTTCGGCTTTTTTAAAAAAAACAGATCTCGAATATTCCTAACCCAACATGGATAAGGCACAGAGACTGTCACCCTGTTCAATATTTATTTGCAGTGTTGCATGCAGTGCTATCCTGGGACTCTCCCTTACAAGTGTCATATTCTTTAATAATAGTTGGTGGGTAAAAGAGAAAAGTTTGTCTTTACTCCTACTGCACCACATTCTAATATATCTGAAATCCAAATATCCAGAAACAAGTAAAAGTAGCTAGTTTCTAATGTCATATTTTGCCCTTAACACAAAAATGTATGAAACAGGAAAAGAGAAGAAGCCCTAGAATAAGTTCAAATGCCTTGATTAATGAACATTCACCAATAGAATATTTCCACTTTGAACTCTGCCTTTGTTTAGCACCCTGAGGTTTTATTAATAACCCAGGGCAATGCACAATAATAAGACTTAGGATGAGTGAAAAGTATGCTTTCTTTTGTAAAGTATGAGAAGCATGATTATAAAAGGGAATGGGAAAAAATAATCTGCATGATGCCCTGACAACAGGAGAATTCTCATGCAGTTCAAATTCAAGGGAGACTACAAATGAAAGCTAAGGAGCTAAAAATTTATTTTCTTAAAACTATGTTTTCCAGTATGTCCCTTGGAGTTACCTCAAGGTGTATGTACACCTCAGTTGAGGCTACTCATACAGAGACTAGAAGGTGGGAAAAGCAAGGCCAATGAAAACAAGGAGCAAATCAAATAGACCAATTTAGGCAAGAGGCAGAAGTTTGGACGCATTTCTGAGCTAACAAGGTTATTGCAAATGAGCTTAGCAAAAGAGTTTGGATGAAACGGGGCTTTGCCATATTTCTTCCTCTTTCAGGGTCCCTCAAGGTAGGGTCAACGTCATCTGATGGAAGGCCTGAGGGAACCTGGCAAGGTTCTGAGAGAGAACATGGTTTTACACAACTTTTCATATATATGTATGTATATGTATACTATATTAACATGCATGTATACTATATGTGTGGGTATATACATATGTGTGTGTGTGTGTGTGTATGTGTGTGTATATACATACAAATTTTTTAACTGAGTAGTAGACTGGAGGCTTTGAGGAAAATCAGGGACGATTTCTGACAGTTCATGGGATACTTAATTGGCCCTTTTCTCTTCCTATCCACCATAATTACTGACATCATCAAGAATGGGAGATATTTTCTTGCTCCTTTGCTAGAAATCTTATCGTGGTCAAACATACCCATCTCCTCTGTGATTCTGGTCTGTTATAAATTGGACTGGGCACACAGAGATGAAGCTGAGGCTTTCCAAATGTCCATCTGACCACTCCAGTCTTAAGGGGATCCAGGATCTTGTAATGCTCTTCCTGGACCTATTCCCCAAGGAAATTAGTCTGACTTACATAAGTTCTACTAGGTAAGCAGAGATAACAGCTATCAAGGCTACCTTAGAGATATATAAATATTATCTATGATTGAGTAGATACTCTGTGAATATATACCCAGAAGACACAGTTTAGGAAAATAAAAGCTTAAAACAGTCTGAAAATAGTCTTGGAGCAGAAATTGACAACCCCCCTTACCCTTCATTAAATGAGCTGCTTGACTGCAGATTTTGAGAATAACCTGAGGCATAAAACTATCTGATATCTAGAAGCCGTGAAAGGGATGTCCAAAACTTACTAGCCACACAGAGCAGTGTCTATAATGAATAAAGAATCGGCTTTACTGAATGGGCTATAGATCCAGCTAAGATCCAGATCTATCTGGGATAACTTTGACAGTGTCTGTACTGTGTCATGCCATTAAATGCTTTCACAGAAAATTATTACAGTCCTTTAAAATCTCAGAGCACAGTCTGCGGGCATTGTGGCTAATTTGCAAGTAATAAGATTCTTTAATGTATTATATGTGTAACTAGTCACCGATCAAGAACAAGTTCAGGAGACATTAGGGATTGTGAAAATTAACCTCAGTGCATTTTGAAAATTCCTCAAATCAGACTTCATTTCTGACCTGCCACCCCTCCAAAAAAACTAGTTTGTAATCATAGACTCTTACACACTACTGACATGGTAGGTAAAATAATTGTGACTAGGGCTCTTTTCTGCATCTTTATATTCACTCTCTCCTTCATTTGATACATATTGTTAAGTGCCTATCTTGTGTCAGATACTATTCTAGAATTGGACAATACAACAATTAACAAAAGAGACAAAAATGCTTTACCTCAAGAAGCTTAAATTCTAGTTGGTGAGCAATAATATTCAAAATAAATATAAATCATTAGTATATTAGATGATGCATGTTATGAAGCACAATAAAACAAGGAAGTGGGTTATACATATATGTTAAAGAATTATGATATAAAGCATGTTCAATACCCAAAAAGTACTTCAGGAACATTTTATCTATAGGATAGAATTTCTTTTGCAATCTGCCTATGGAGTTTCCAGTTTACAAATAAGTCCGCTAAATGTCAAAGCTGTCCATGAAATGTAGGGCACGTTAATATTAGGGATATTCCAGGTAACTTCAAAGTCAGAGAGTAATTACTCTGTGTCTCACCTTAACTAGCCTTGTCTACATGATCTCTCCCTAGGGGAATGTAGTTTAAATAAACACTGTGGGCCACTTTGCAGAAGAAATAATGTTTCATGAGAATAGGCAGTGGAAAGGAATGTTGCATCTCTTTTGCCTTGAACACCCTGTCTTAGGAATGGTGTCATGAACACAGAGCCATATTTTGGAAATTGTGTTTGATTATATGTGCATTTCAGGTGGATTTTTATTTTTTTTCTCAATTACATTTTCCCCCTAAACTGTTGACAAAATTTTCCATATGCTTGAACCATCTCTGTCCAAAATAGAGGGCAAATATATTGATAGATAAGTTAAATATCAACATTTTAGGAACCTGATATTTTGGGTGAATCATTGTCATAGCTTGTCCACTCCAACATTCAATAATAACAACAAGCTGGTGAAAATAAAACTTAATTGGAATCCTTACTGATAATAAATTCACCTTCATGTATTTTTTGACATTCTAATAAATATTTTACGATTTAAAGTAAAAGCTTTAATCATTTAGTCTATTTCACTGAAAGATAAAATATTATAAAAATGTCATTAGCTTTTCAACAAAAGTGTATTGGAATGTTTTCTATTGGCTAAAATACTTTTTTAGAAATGGAATATTTAAAGTCTTAAAGCATTTATTGATTTTACACTAAAGACTTGATATAAGATATAGTGAGTATTCAACTTAGACAAATAAAATTACCATTTATTTCAGTGTGTAATTGTCTATTGTAATAAGTTGTATTTCTCACACACACACACACACACACAACTATATGTGCGCATGTGCACGCTCACATGCACACACACAAAAATATAATGGGTTTATTTGCTTCTTTGTTCCAGACAATACAGATTTAAATGCTATATGGATGGTTAGGTATAGATAGCTAAGGTTGTATGTGCACTATAGATTCTTAGTTTATAATTAATTAAGAAAAATACTGGGTAGCATTGAGGATATAATCGTTACCGGAAAATCTTTATGAAACACAATTTTGGTGTGTAGAGTAAGACAGGAAATTCAACTTATATAACATTTTTACCTTCCAAAGCTTGATAAAACCATATGTAAACACTGTTGTGTGAAATTACAAATATGAATATTTCAGAAGAGTTGGAGTTTTTCTTTAAATTTCTGTGTGGATGCTTATCTTAGTGCAGATAAAATCTTTGAGAGCAGATCTGCTCAAGTAGTTGTTTACTCTTTTAAACAGGAAAAACACATTTCAAATATATTTGATCATTGCCAAATCCTTGAAAAGTTCATATATTAAGAAATGCTGTAAATAATACCTTTGGGTCCTCTCTGCATATTAGGCCATATTGAATTTTTTTGGTCCAGTGTTTTTAAAGATTTGTATTGCTTCCAAATTCAGCATAAAAATTACTCCAACCATATGCCTTTGAGAACATATAGTTTTAGTCTCTGGAAAACTGAAGAAATCTAATTATTTTTTCCCCACAACTCAAAAGAGTAAAAAGAGGATATATATGTTTTCTATTTAATGTCTCAAAAGATAAAGATTTTCTTTTTCCACATTATTGTGATGCTTAACTCGCAAGGTGTTTGTACATTTGAATTATGGTGCAATTTCAGGAACATACAAATGAAAACAAGATATTTATGATATGAATTATCTGAATTAGAGGTCACATTCTCCAGTTATCTCTGCTAATCATTTACCTGTTATTGTTTCATTCAATATATTCAAATTGATGTTATAGTTAAAATTCATCTTCAGATGTTGAATAATTCAATTTCTTCAACATTTGAAGAACTCATCTTCAAAACGATGCTATAGTTAAGTTGAAACAACACTACTTTATCACATGTAGTAAAAAATCTTAAAAGACTGAGAAAGAGAATAACTTGACAGTGACATGAAATACCGTTGTGTGTGCACACGAGTGTACATTGGAAAGATTAGGGAAATAGTGGGTAACATTAGAAAATGTGTGGCTGCAGAAATATTAATTATTGTCTTTTCTAACTTATTGTTGGCACCTGAATGGTATAGGTTTTAAATGACAATAGTACTGTTTGGGTTGAATTGTGTTTCCTTGAAGTACTGAATTCTTGCTAATGATACTGCCTAGGGTTAAACAGTTAAATATGTTGTTTAGTGTTGAAATGCACTGATACTTGCTATATACTTTGAAATGCAAAGAATAGTAAAATAATCTGATAGTCCCTGTTTACCTTGAGGTTGTGGCTTACATTTTCATAACTATGTTCTTACTCTCTTTGGACCTCATGTTTAGGGATGGTAATAGTTTTTAAATGTTGCAAGACACTGTGTGCTATGTTGTTGTATTTTACCCTGAAATTTCCTCACACTTCTAGAAATAGCCCTTTATTAGAATAACAAAAAAATTCTCATTGTGTGTTTCCTGTTTCTTGCCAGTCCACTAATTGAGAAAGTCATTGGTAGGAGAGTGTGCCCCAGGACACATACCCTACAGATGGGATTTTGAGATTAGATTGTCACATATCTGATGACACATAAATGACCTCCTTGATGGTGGTAAGTAGGACACTGACAGTTCATACATTGATCACCCTTGAGATACTGTGCAAAGAACTGGTGTATGGAAGGTTAAAGGGAGATCAACTCGCCACAACTTAATTACTGTGGCAGCCATGGCGGTTACACAAATTATGGGTGGTGTGCCTCTTTTGCCTGAACTGGAGAGAAAGAACCAAAAATAGAGACTGACTAAATGTTTACAGTTGCTTCTTCCTTAACTTCTGTTTTGTCTTGACTAAACTTTAGTCCACCTTCTCTCTTTCCTACAGTTCCTTGCCCTCTGCGTTCCCTTAAGCCTGAGCAAGCTCTAAAAAAAATGTAGAATGTGACCCCTTTATCATGCTGTTCTGGGAATCAGCTCAACAAAGTGAGATCTTTTTTTCTGTCTTGCCCAGTGATCATTTCCTCTTGCTTGTCTAGCTTCCCCTGGGAAGATTTTGCTTATCTCTACTTGCCCTTCCTTTAAACAAACAAACAAACAAAAACTTACTCTGTTTGATTTTCAGATGCTTGTGGATTTCTGAGATTGGAGCATTTCCTCTTCTGAATAAACCCTCTCTTAATCTAAGTACAGATTCCGCCCCCACCCCCAACAGTGTCTGGTGCTATGATGTGGGCAGAGTGGTAAATGCCCTCAGACCCTGATGTTTTCACCCAAATATTCATGCCAACTTCTCGGGTCCTTTTTGTCCTTCTGGGTTGGCTGCAGAAATTGAGATCCATGGTGGTGAGTAACAATCCAGTGCTCTGGACATTTATCTGTACTTGCATAACAAGGAGTTACTTCAATTCTACTAAATGGTGCTATTGCTGGTACTTTTCTTTTTTTCTTTTTTTAGACTAGTTTTTTTTTTTATGTTATGTTAATCACCACACATTACATCATTAGTTTTTGATGTAGTGTTCCATGATTCATTGTTTGTGCATAACACCCAGTGCTCCACGCAGAATGTGCCCTCTTTAATACCCATCACCAGGCTAACCCATCCCCCACCCCGTCCCCTCTAGAACCCTCATTTTGTTTTTCAGAGTCCATCGTCTCTCATGGTTCGTCTCCCCCTCCAGTTTCCCCCCCCCTTCATTCTTCCCCTCCTGCTCTCTTCTTCTTCTTCTTCTCTTTTTTTTAACATATAATGTATTATTTGTGTCAGAGGTACAGGTCTGCGATTCAACAATCTCACACAATTCACAGCACTGGTACTTTTCTGACTGATCAGGACTCTTTGTGATTCTTTTCTATTTGTGCAGGACTTTTTCTGTCTCTTTTATGTTGACTGAGACTCTTCCTGAATGGAACTATTCTTGGCTCTTTTGAGGGAAGATTTAATCCCTGGCCCTTTCTATTGAGCAGGACTCTTTCAGGCTCTCTTCTGGTCAAGAGAGAACTTCCTGGATGAAAGTGTTCTTGGTTCTTCCAAGTGAATATTTGCTTCCTGACTCTGAAACAGGAATACCCAGCTGTTCTGTGAGGCCTTTCTTTATTTTTGTTTTATTACTTCTCATCCAAAGATTGCTCAGAGCAAGTCTTTCAGCTTCTCAATGAAGACTGCACTGGAGACTCAGATGGAAATTTTTCATGGCACTGCTTTTTCCTATTTGACTCCTTTTCCTATTTGATCCTGCTCTCTCCTAGGTCATCTCAATTACTGGGCACCCTCTTTCCACCCTCCAGCAGACTATATGCTTCACCACTGTGGCACTAATTATTTTCTATACCTTCAAAATGGCAAAAATTTTACTAAGGATAATTTAGAATTACAATGACAACTTTTGGGCTCTTGCTACCTCTGCAAGTCGTCCATCTTTGAAGAACTCTTGAATTTCAGGGGCCCAGAATGCCCCCCACCCAGATAATAGTCTACTTTCTTTACTTGATATGAAGAAGCCAGAAAATGGTTCTCCCAATTAAATTTCTTTTTCTAAAAATTTTATTGTTATGTTAATCACCATACATTACATCTTTAGTTTTTGATGTAGTGTTCCATGATTCATTGTTTGTGCATAAAGCCCAGTGCTCCATGCAGAACATGCCCTCTTTAATACCCATCACCAGGCTAACCCATCCTCCCACCCCCCTCCCCTCTAGAACCCTCAGTGTGTTTTTCTGAGTCCGTCTCTCATGGTTCATCTCCTACTCCGATTCCCTCCCTTCATTCTTCCCCTCCTGCTATTTTCTTATGTGCACCCCGATGTTTATAACAACAATGTCCACAATAGCCAAACTGTGGAAAAAGCCAAGATGTCCATCGACAGATGAATGGATAAAGAAGATGTGGTATATATATACAATGGAATTTTATGCAGCCATCAAAAGGAATGAAATCTTGCCATCTCCCAGTTAAATTTCAAGGAGTCCTTTCAGCAACCTCAATATACCTTATCTGAACCTATTCAATCACTTAAATATCACGTATCTTCTTCTGATGCTACTCCTTCTTTTTCTTTCAAATCTAAGACATTATTACCTTCCACACTTTTCTTTCTCTTTTGTTACTCCAAATGTGTTTCTGTCTACCCCACCATAATGGGCTTTATATAATGTACCTTACATTATACTACTACTTCTTTCCCTTCACACAAGCGATTTCCTCATTAATAGTTCTTCCATTTCTGCAGGGACCCTAGAAACTATGGTTTTCCTTTACTCAACTCATAGCACAACCTCACAACCCTAATTTGATTGCTGGTTATGTGCTCAATTTCCTTTGGAAGGCTCAGGTTTCCTCCAAATTCCTGTGTCTGTCTCATATTTAAGGGAATTCTTTGTATTATCACTTGAGGGCCTTTTTGTTTTTTTACTCTACACTTCAAAAGAAACTTCCTTCAACTTTAATACTTTTCAAAAAAGTCAATCTATGCTTCCAATAGAACATAACTGGGGGGCTCTTACATAGGCCTAAGGATTTGCATTCACACCGAATTTTTCCACCAGTACAAATACCTACGCTATTATGAGAGGCAAGAGTGCATATTCACTATCTTATTATATGAATCTAATTGAATAGGTGATGCTAAACCTAACTTCACCTAATATGCTTGGGACTAACATCCTACAAACAATAATTGATCATTTTCCTCTTCTCAGTTGAATGGGACAGCATCTCTATCAAAGCAGCCCACATGAATTCCAAAGTGCAAATCCAGGAGAAAATTATTTCTGTGAATTTAGATAGCCCCCAATGAGATATACCCATTGAAATCTGTCAACTAATTTGATAAGATCTTATTATCTAGCTAATTTAATTAGCTCTTATTATATTTTTAGCCGGACTGCCTTTTTTTCTTACTTTAACCATCCCCTCACCTGTGATTTAGGTTTTCCAGGCTCTAGTTGAGCCAAAGTCAAGAAAAACATGTTACAACCACAAGCTTAGGCACAGAATCTTAGCTCCAGAAGGGGATGGTGAACTTCTTTTGTTACCAGGTTCTCAAAAAGAGGGTAGAAATGGGGTACCCAACTAACTGAGTTGGTAGAGCATGTGACTCTTGATCTCAGGGTTTAAGTTTGATCCCCATGTTGGGTGTAGAGATTACTTAAAAATAAAATCTTAAAAAAAAAAAAAACTTAGAAATAAGGGACCATAAAGGCTACATTGACAAAAACAGGAAAAAGAATGAAAGAATTTTAAGATTCCTAGAAATACTAAAATTAATAAAACACTTCTCATCTATTTAATAAAACATAATTAATAAGATTATTTTTAAAAAGGGACATAGCATAACATTAGATATGCAAAAAATCATTTCCTTTAATAAAATAGTCATAAATATTAATAGTTTAAAGAATGAAAAAGTTTTAGTTAAAATTAAGAAAATATTGTGCCTTGATCTTTCCATATTTAAGTATTACCACCTTATGGTAGAATTTTAAAGTTTCTTAGATTTTTTTAGATTTGATGTTTTATTTTTCTAACTTATGTTTATTATTGTGTTTTTTAAATATTGTTGGTTACTTCAATTATGTTCAGGTGACTTTTATTTAAATAATACATTTCTAGTTTTATAGTGAAACTTTATAAACTTAAGAGATTCCACAAAATATTTGGATTTCCAGCAAAATGATTAGTGTAGAACATTCAGTGCTTTATGAGAAGCTGTACTACTTCAACCTATTGATATTCTACCATGTTTTCATACAGGAAATGCCCTCCCTCCCCCCAATCTCTCTTTAGTATGTGCTACAGACAGCATAAAGAGAGAATAGTTTCTCTGGCGAGTAACTAAGCTAAGGACATTACTTTCTTAACTTTATGATGAACTGCAGATTTCACATTAAGAGGCAAATCCTTCATTTCAAAACATTAACCCATGTAGTACTTAATAATTGAAGCCTGTGTGATTTAGAGTTCAGAAATGAGTTAAGTATAAAAATAGATTCTTTTCCTACTCTCCTTTGATTGTGCCCTGGATTTATTGTTATTCATTTTAGAATCTTGCCTTTTAGAACATTGTTTCAAGAGAGTCCAAGAGTTATCAATTATTACTGAATTCAGTATCATTTCCTTCTTACTTAAATTACTTGTCAATTAAAATGTTATATTGAAATTGAAATTTATTTGCATTTTATATTTATTAGAAGAGTTGGGGGACTATATTTATTCCTATTTTGTAATTAAGACACTTAAAAATGTGTTAATCTATACTAAAATTTTAATATATTCCCATAGTGAAGCATGGGTTTGAACCCAGGGAGTCAGGTTCTACAATTCATGCTCTGAGATGGAAGACTAAAAACTCTGCTATTAGAGCAAGGCAGAAGAGACTTGAGATATGCTAGAAATGTCAATATAAACCCATGATCTTAATTTTTAGAAAATGATAATTTCTTTGTTCTGTACCTGCAATAATTAAAAACTCTTCATCTCTCTCATCACCCTGTTAGTCTCTAGTCATCATGTAGGACAAAGTAATGTGTAGCCTTTACTACTAATTTTGTTCTCTTATACTCCTATAACCTAAAAAAAGGATCTTTGGTAGGGTGTCTAATTTCAGGATGAGTCTGAGATACCTTATTAAAGAAAGCAAGGGTGTTTCCAGTGTTTCTAGGTGTAGAGACAGGAAATAATACTGTATGACCCAGAAATTCCATTCATAGGTATATTCCCTGGAAAATCTTATGCACATGTGCACTGGGAAATGGATAAAGAATAATCATGGCATCAATACTTTGAATATCCCAAATCTAGTAACACCAAATACCAACCAAAACTAAAATGAATAGGGGCACCTGGGTGGCTCAGTCAGTTAAGCAGCTGCCTTCAGCTCAGGTCATGATCCCGGGATCCTGGAATCGCGTCCCGCATTGGGCTCCCTGTTCAGTGGGGGAGTCTACTTCTCTCTCTGCCTCTGCCCCTGCTCCTGTGCTCTATCTCTCTTTCAAATTAAAAAAAAAAAGCTAAAAAAAGTAAAATGAATAAATAATTAATGGTATACTATAATTAGAATTAATGAACAATAGCTATAAACAAAAACCAAGAGTTGAAGTGAGACATGAAGTAATGGATATATATATTTATGAATTCAAATATATATATTATATATTATATATAATATTTATATGTGTATATAAATCAAAAGCAAACAGTACTTAATGATATTGTTTAGGAATGCATACATGAAATACAATAATAAATTCAAGATGTTATTACCATAAAATAAGATAATGGCCAGTTCTAGAGATGAGTGGAAGCTATGACTAGGTAAGGACAAAACAGGGGATTCTAGGTCCTGACAATTTTTTGTCATAAATGGAGTTGTTATATAGTTGTTTGCCTTATAATTAATTATTAAACAGCACTTACACATTTTTTGCATTTTTTTCTGCATGTGTGTTCTCTGACACAAAAAAGAAATTAGCAACTTTTTTTTTTTACTCTAAAATCTCTTTTTTCATTTACTGCTAGAAACAGACTAGAAATTATTAAGAGCTTTCTTAAATTTCCAAAAGATAGATCTATGGTAGAAGAAAACTTCCACAAAAGAATTTTGCAGATAATTAACATCTAAAGCTGATTCCCCTGTTCTTCACTATGATCTTACTCTCACTCTGGTCTTGTCTACTGTTTTTAATTATTATAAGTATGCTTTCTAACTTATATATTTCATCATCTCAAATTCTTAGTGCTAATGAATTTAGCTATTTATTACATATTTTTGTTACTTCTTTTGCTAATAGTTATAAAAAGGCAGCCACCTATTTCCTCCTTTACCATCTGCAGCATGATTTCTTTAGAGGAATATGTTTATTAAGAGAGGAGATTTATCTATTAGATCTCTTTATCTAATGCACATTTATGAAAAAGTAGGGAAGTGTTTTGTTGTTGTTTTGTTATTATTGTATGGAAAAATGCTCATAGGACATGGAGATTTACCTTGAAAACCAACTATTGAAAAGGTAGGTAGGTTTAGTTAGAAAGATCAATGCATTGTTACCAAAAACTGTGACAAACTCTTCTCGACAAGTCTTTATATTCATGCTGACTGCCACCATCCCATACCATACTTCAGTCCACTGTCAGGTCTACTTAGGATTCCTTCTATTACTTTTATACAAAAATAAAGTATTGATTTTAATAACACATGTTTAAACTTGATCAGTATGTCCACCAGATCTGCATATTAAACACTACTATTTCTTCAGTCTCAATGTGACAGGTTTCCATTTTGATTTGTTAGGTAAACCTAATTATATATTTTTAAAAGTTTTTATTTTGATTCCAGTTAGTTAACATACAGTGTAGTATTAGTTTCAGGTGCACAATATGGTGATTCAACAATTCCATACAACATCCAGTTCTCATCACAAGTGACTCCTTAATCCCCATCATTATTTAACCCATCCCTGCACGCACCTCCCTTTTGGTAACCATCAGTTTGTTCTCTATAGTTGAGTCTGTTTCTTAGTTTGCCCTTCTCTCTCTTTTTTGCAAATGACATATTTGATAAAGGGTTAGTATCTAAAATATATAAAGAACTTCTAAAACTCAACACCCCAAAAAATCACATAATTCAAATAAAAAATGGGCAGAAGACATGAATAGACATTTTTCCAAAAAAGACATCCAGATGGCCAACAGACATATGAAAAGGTGCTCAACATCACTCATCATCAGGGAAATGGAAATCAAAACTACAATGAGTTATCACCTCACACCTGCCAGAATGGCTAAAATCAACAACACAAGAAACAACAGGTGTTGACTAGGTTATAAAGAAAGGGGAACCCTCTTGAATTGTTGGTGGGAATAAAAACTGGTGCATACACTCTGGAAAACAGTATGGAGGTTCCTCAAAAAGTTAAAAATAGAACTTCCCTACAACCCAGTGATTGCACTACTAGGTATTTACCCAAAGAATACAAAAATACTAATTCAAAGCAATACACTCACACTGATATTCATAGCAATGTTATTTACAATAGCCAAATTATGGAAAGAGTCCAAATGTCCATTGACTGATGAATGAAGAAAATGTGATATATTTATTCAATGGAATATTACTCAGCCATAAAAAAATAATGAAATTTTGTCATTTGCAATAACATGGATGGAGCTAGAGAGTGTTATGCTAAGTAAAATAAGTCAGTCAGAGAAAGACAAATACCGTATGATTTTGCTCATGTGACATTTAAGAAACAAATGAACAAAGGGAAAAAAATAATTATACTTTTTGATGCTGAAAATTCCACCAAGGTTAAAGTCCTTATCAAAGACATTAGTCTTGGGACGCCTGGGTGGCTCAGTCATTAAGTGTCTGCCTTCGGCTCAGGTCATGATCCCAGGGTCCTGGGATCGAGTCCCACATCGGGCTCCTTGCTCAGTGAGGAGCCTGCTTCTCCCTCTCCCTCTACTGCTCCCCCTGCTTGTGCTCTCTCTCTCTCTCTGACAAATATATAAATAAAAATCTTTAAAAAATAAAAAGACATCAGTCTTATTTAAGGTAATATTTGCTTAAATGTGAAATATATCAATAATCTACTATATTTTAAATTCTATGCAATGCTTCATTTCTTCACAGTGCATTGATGCAATATTTTCAAACTTATGTTGTGATTCAGAATCCTATTAAAATGGCTGAAACTATATCGTCTTTGGTTGAAGACGTCATGGAAAATATACTTATTGCTATGGGATACCTTATTGCCTAGAAAACTTTTGCAATGGATTATAAGAAGTTAAAAATCTATAATGTATTGTGAATTCTGTAGAAATAAGCTGAGGGTCCACACCAGAAATATGTGTTAATTTTTTTTCCAGTAACTCTCAAAATATCTCATGGGCTAGATAGTTGTTCAAAGATCTGGAGTACAGTGGTCAGTTAAAAAAATTGAATTACTTAACTAAATTCTGTGGCCTCTGGATGACATTTATTACCTGACAGGATATATTTATTTCTTCATTTATATTCTTAAATAAAAATAGTAGAGAGTTTCCTTTAATGTGTGCATTCTATTACTGCATGCCCTTAAGACACGATAATACTCTAAATGAATGTTGCTGTCTTTTTTAAAACTAAATTGAAAGTCATTTTTATATCATATGTAGTAACAAAATACCCCCTCCCCCAGTTTCCCCTTGTGTTGAT
Source organism: Callorhinus ursinus (assembly GCF_003265705.2). Taxonomy (NCBI): domain Eukaryota; kingdom Metazoa; phylum Chordata; class Mammalia; order Carnivora; family Otariidae; genus Callorhinus; species Callorhinus ursinus. The sequence continues at coordinate 20,010,701 of NW_027397084.1, forward strand.
TATGCTTTTGAATGATTAGCAAATGATATAGGTACAACTTTATTAACTGTAATTTTCTTAGTATGTTCCTTAAAGTAAAAGCTTCTCAACATAAACAGTAATATATAAAATTTATTCAACTGAATCCTTGGTCCAGTTAAAAAAAATCATTAAAAGTGTAAATTTCTTTACAATATTTTCTTGAAGTATTCCTATTAACCTATTTTTATTAATAATATTCTGTAATGTGATTCATTAGCTCTAAAATATTTCTAATCTCATTTAAATAGAAAATTAGTATGAAAATTTTGCTTGTGAACTCTTTTGAATTTTTATTCAGCAATTATTTGCCTATGAACTATGAGTCTATATTTATTTTTCATAACACAAGACAGAATCTAAACAGATATGAAAATGATGATGGTGAGGCCTACTTAACTTCATTGTAAGATTCCGTTAACCCAATATATAATATGTTAATTATAATAACAAAAGTAGCATAGCATTATTCACTAATCTTATGATACCATATCTTGACATTATTAATCTGCAAATATGAACATTAGAGGACACATAGTTTAGTCTCCCCTTGGTATTAATTGGCTGTATGACATTGAAGAACCCCTCTAATTCCTCTCAGCAACAATAATCTCTTAAAAAGTTGGAATGAAAATACCTATATTTCAATGTTAGTATATTAAGTAATATTCCATGTATCTGTGTAAAGTTTTCATATGTTATATATAAATGTATCTGATATAGACTGACTGGTATGTGAAAATTAAACAGGGTGGTTCATTTCTTGAATCTGTCAGTTGTACACTCATTCCTTTATGTAACACATAGATGTTGAGTTATTGCTATATTTCAGATAGTGTTGTAGGCACCAGGGGTTCAATAATTCACAAGTCAGACACAGCAGCCAGTTGGAAAAGGTAAAGGTGATGATAACAAGTGGAATAAATAAAAGTAGGGCCTGAGGTGATTTTGTGGTTTAAAATGTTGAAGGAATTCATATCCTAAGACAAAGAATTAAGTATATATAAGCATATCCAATCTGGGAAATCAAAGTAACACAAAGAAAATCTGCCGAAGAGATCAAGCAATAGGAATATAGCTCCTCATCTCTTTTCCACCTCCCTATCTCCTTGTTTTAAATTCTATTGTCTAATTAGGGACTGAAATTAGAAATGACAGTCTTTATAAAATAATTAGGAAGGCAAATCTTTAAAGTTAATTGTTGGACTACATTGGTTTTAAAGCATGTTTAAGCAATTAAGTAGTAGTTACAGACATTAGATTTTAGTAGACAAAAAGGTTTATTAACTATTTAGGGCTTTGGGTGAATAGTTTAATTTACTATGATCCATATGCATTAAGTGGACCTGAAAGAATTAGTGTTCTCCAAAAGTGTTGGCAATTACTACATGGACATTCTATATTTAATTTTAATAAATATCATTCAAACATGACTTTAGTTATTTATCCTCTGATTATGTCAATTTCATCAACATTTCATCATTGTTGTAAGGGTCAAATATAATTTTTAAAATACTTTATAAATTCTAAGTGCTGGAGATAAAATAGTTATTATAATTATCTGATAAATTTAGCAATTTATATCAGGTTAAAACTATAACATGACACATTATCATGATGTAGTGGAATTGACTTTAGAGCAAGACAAAGCAGGTATTCTCACTCTTTTCTAGGACATCCAGTCTAAACTGTGACATCTTAGGCAATTAAATTCATGAGCTTGATTGTGATTATGGTATCTACATTGAATGTTGTATAGGACAAATTAAAATCTAATATTATGGCTGAATGTAGGGAGAGTTTGATAAATATGCAGATTTCTTATCTTTTCCCCTGTGTTTTGTATTTATAATATTTGGGTCAAAATGATCTTTAACATATTTTTTTGTTTTTTTCAGTATATATATAGCTTTGTATCACTCTGATGGCATCTCTTTCTTGTTTTTATTTTATGCTTATCTAAACTAAATTAATGTTTTTTTTATTGTGTTGTGTTCTGATGCTTATTATAGTTTTTTCCTAAAAGTATTAAGTTCTGGATTTTCACCCCAATTATACTTCTGAGCAATATTGTCTTAGACCTATTGAGTTCTTATTTTTGATTTTGCTTATTTTCAACAGAAGAATATCCTAGGCATTTCTTTGCTGTCTCAGTTATTATAAAATTAAGAAGCCTACTGAAAAGTATCTACTATTGTATCCTTTGGTTATGCTAGACAGGAATTGTTTTATTAGCTATTGTGTTATTTCATTTCTCTTCATATCACTTCTCTTCATCATAGCTTTCTTTGTAAAAGCTAGTCCAAAGAAATTTTGTTGAAACAAGCTTTTTAAAAATTTTCTAGGGTTAATCAGGACATTTCAAGGAAATAAAATGTCCTTCTCCTGCTCTAAAATCTTCAAGTGTGCTAAATAATTATCAGGCTCCTTATCATGGTTTTCTGATGCAAACTTAACATTTCCTCCTTTATCCTGATATGTCTTTACACATATATCTGACCCACGTCAAATTGGTGTGTTCCTGTACCTCATATTCCATTTATATTTGCCCACTACTATATCTTTTAGAATATCCCCTCCTAACATGGAATTTTTTGTCCCATTCATGCTACCCATCAAAATGTTATTCACTTTCCCCATTCAATTCACATCCTAAGGTGATTAGATTTGCAGTCAGTATATTTGACTTATGACCTCTAATCAATTCAAACATTCTGGAAGTGACAAAACAGAGAAAATATTTAATAAAAAAGAATTACCAATTGGGCTTATGGCATGATACAGTATCTTAATAGCAAACACTTAAATAATTGAATGAAATTTTAGCTGCCCAAATAGTTTTTTTTTTTCTGATATGAGAAAGATGGTTTCTCTTTTCCTTTTGGATCTGGCTAATATAAATGTCAGTTAAAATCAAAGCTTAGAAAAAGAGAGTACCAAGTGGTGTCAACGTCATGGCAACATAAGATGTCTCTTGTTTTGTTCCCTTCTTTAACAACTAAAATCTGGCATCCATCATCTCTGTGGGAGTCATGGGATTTAGCACCATATGTCAACGAGTCTCACCTAACTGTGCATCAAGTAATAAGCAGATAGATTATAGTATGGCTTGTGGAATAGCCAGAAGCCTATAGACCAGCTCTAGCCACTCTTGGCCACAGTCTGACAGGACCTGGAAAGTGCTGACTTGGATAGAAACCCATGGATGAGAGACCCTTTGTAGAAGTCCAGATTTCCATGGAGGGAAGAAAAAAAAAAAAGAGTTTAGATGCATGAGAGAGTAGATGAAGAATTTATCAGTGTCACTCCTCTCCAGAAGGTAGCACAGCATAAAGAAAGAGGAGGCTGGGGATCTCCCCCATGAGGGAAATAGAGAGTGGTGGGTGAGTACCCAGCTTTACTGGCTATGAAGGACACTACTAAAGAAACCCATTTCTCCCTGATAGTACCTAGAATATTAAAGTGGAAGCTCCATGACTGGGAGGAGGGAGAAGATCAGGAAAGAGGAAAATAATATGAGAGGGCATTAAAGGAAAGTAGTTCCTGCTGACTCTTCTGGACTCCAGCAGGAAGACTGCCCATGAAGTACTGGGAAAACTTCAACCAAGAATTCCCTCGGCTGGCTCACAGGCATCCCCAACACCCTGAGTGCCCAAACCACACCTCTTCTCTACTCTGTGGCTAGCTCCTTCTGTGCATTTCTGAGGTGGCAGTGAGAATGAGCTCAGGCAGAAAAGGAGTATGCACAGAAAACAGTCCAGGGTCTGTGAGCAAGGGAGAAACCACAATCTTTAGTTGTAGTGCCATCTTTGGGAAAACAAAAAAGAAGTTTCCAGCAGATGGCCTGGTGTGTTGTAAGATAGAAAGAAGACATACAAGCATAAGAATTCTTCTACACAAAGGAGCAAGAATTGTGGAACAGGCGTATCCATAAATATGGGAGAAAGTGTGAGAATATATAGCAGGATCAATGAAAATATCTTTCACCTAAAGCCAGTTAATAAAGATTGAAGGAGTTGACTGCAACTTCAAGTGCAAAAGCAACAATGAAAACTTCCAAGGAACATGAAGAATCAAGGAAACATAACATCAATAAAGATCTCAATAATCCTTCAGGAACCAAACTCAGTGAGATGGAGATTGGTGATTTAAGCAATAAAGAATTAAAAATAGAGTAGAATAGAATCCTCAAAATATTTTGAAGAAACTTAATAAGCTACAAGAAAATACATAAATGAAATCAGGAAAAGAATACATGAAAAACACGAGAAATTTAACAAAGAGATAGAAATCATGTACAAGTGCCCAAAAATTCTGCAGCTGAAATATACAATGAATGAAATGAAGGATGCAGTAAACATCATCAGCATTAGAATAGCTGGCCAGAAGAATAAATGAGTTAGAGGATAGGAATTTTGAAATAAGCTGGTCAGAGGAAAACAAAGAAAAAATAATGAAAAAGAGTGAGGAAAGCCTCAATAATCTGTGGAGCACCATCAGAATCATTTGAGTTTCAGGAAAGAAGGAGAAAAATCATTTTAAAAAAAGGACTGAGAACTTTGGAGACCTGGGAAGAGATTGGATATCCAACTTCATTAAGATAATATATCAACTCATTATTTCAATCCAACATTATCTTCTCTGAGGCATGTTATAATGAAACTGACAAAATCAAAGACAAACAATCCTAAAAGCAGCAAAAGAAAGATTGTAACCTACAGAGGAACCTCCATTGGATGATCAGCCGATTTCTCAACAGAAACCATAAAGGCTGAGAAATAGTGGGATGATACACTAGAAGTAATAAAATAAGAAAAATTGTCAGTCAATAATACTCTATTCAACAAAATTATTCTTCAGAAATGTAGAAGAAATAAAGACTTACCCAGACAAACAAAAGCTGATGGAGTTCATCACAACTAGAACTTCCTTACAAGATATGCTGAAAGTTCTTTAAACGAAAAGGGGCTAAATGATAACATGAAACTATATACAAATTATACAACACACTAGTAAAGGTAAATGTACAGTCCAATTCAGAAAATGCTAATTCTTTAATATGCTGGTGTGTTAACCTCACAACTATAATATAAAGATTAAAAGAAAAGAATATCAAAAATAACCATAGCTACCATAATTTACTAATGAATACATAATATGAAGAGGTAAACTGTGACATTAAAAACACAAAAGGGGGGCACATGGGTAGCTCAGTCAGTTAAACATCCAACTCTTGGTTTTGACTCAGGTCATGACCTTATGGGTCGTGGGATCAAGCCCAGGTTGGGCTCTATGCTCAGTGGGGAGTTGGCTTGAAGATTCTCTCCCTCTGCCCCCCTCCCACTCTCACACATGCTCTCTCTCTCAAATAGGTCAATCTTAAAAAAAAAAAAAACTCAAAAGGTGAGCATAAAAGGATAGAATTTTTATATGCAATAGAATTTATGTTGCTATCAACTTTCAAAAGATTGTTTTATGTAAGCTTCATGGTAAAAGCAAACCATGGTAAACACTTATAGCAGATTCACAAAAGATAGAAGGGAATCAGAGCATAATACTATGAAAAATTACTGTTCCACAAAGGCAGTCAGCAAGAGAGGAAAAAAGAACAATGGAACTATCAAACAAACAAAAAAAAAAGATGATATTAATAGGTCATTACATATCAATAACTACTCTAAATGTAAATGGATTGAATTCTCTAATCAAAAGGTATAGTGGCTAGATGGATAAAAAAGACAATTATATGCTGCCTACAAAAAACTTCAGATTTAAAAGCATACATTGGCTCAAAGTGAAGGGCCGGAAAAATATATTCCATACAAGTGGAAGCCAAAAGAGAGCTGGGGTATCTACACATAATATTAGAAGTCCTAGATGGAATAATAAGGCAAGATAAAGAAATAAAAGGCATCCAAATCAGAAACCAAAAAACTGTTGGAAGTAATCAATAAATTCAGTAAAATTGCAGAATATAGAATCAATATACAGAAATCAGTTGCTTTTTTATACACTAATAAAGATGGCTGAAAAATAAAGAAAATAATTTTATTTACAATAACATTAATAAGACAAATTACTTAGGAATAAATTTAACCAAGGAAGTACAGGATCTATACACTGAAAACTACAAGATTTTGGTGAAAGAAATTTAAAAGCATACAAATAAATGGAATGATATCCTATGTTCATAGTCAGAAAAATTAATATTGTTAAAATGTTCATATACACCAAAACATCTACAGATTCAATGTAATTGCTATCAATGTTTCAATGGCAGTTTTTACAGATATAGAAAAAAACAATCTTAAAACTTATGTGGAACCACAAAGAGCCCAAATAGCCAAAGTAATCCTGAGGAAGAAGAAAAGAGCTAAAGGCTTCATACTTCTTGATTTTGAACTATACTACAAAGCTATAATAATCAAGACAGTATGATACTGATATCAAAATAGATACATAGACCAATAGAACAGAATAGAGACCTGAGATATAAGCTCTTGCATATATGGTGCAACTAATATTTGACAAGGGAGTCAAGAATACTCAATGGAGAAAGGGTAGTCTCCTCAATAAATGATGGGGAAACTGAATAACTACAAGCAGAAAAATGAAATTGGACCCCTATCTTTCACCACTCATAAAAGTTAACTTAAAATGTATTAGAGGGCGCCTGGGTGGCTCAGTTTGTTAAGCGACTGCCTTCGGCTCAGGTCATGATCCTGGAATCCTGGGATCGAGTTCCACATTGCGCTCCCTACTCAGCAGTAAGTCTGCTTCTCCCTCTGACCCTCCCCTCTCTCATGCTCTCTCTATCTCATTCTGTCTCTCAAATAAATAAATAAAATCTTTAAAAAAATATATTAGAGATATAAAACTGGAGAACTAGAGGAAAACAGAGGGAAAAACGTCCTTAGCATTGGTCTTGGCAATGATTTGTTTTTGCACATGACACCAAAAGCACAAGCACAAAGCAAAAATTGTCAAGTGGGACTACATCAAGCTAGAAAAGAAAAAAAAAATAAAATGAAAAGTCAATTTTATAGAATGGGAGAAAATATGTGCAAACTACATGTCTAATAAGGTGTTAATATCCAAAATATATAAAGAACTCATAAAACTCAATCACAAGAAAAGCAAAGAATTTGATTAAAAAATGGGTGGAAGAATTAAATAAGACATTCTTCCAATGAAGAGATATGAATGGACAACATATACAAGAAAAGATGCTCAGCAAAACTTGTCATCAGGGAAATGAAAATCAAAATCACAATGAGATATCACCTCACACCTGTTTGAATGGCTATCTTCAAAAGGAAAAAGAGACAATAAGTGTTGGAAGGATGTAGAGAAAAGAGAACACTTGTGCACTCTTGGCAGGAATATAAATTGGTGCAGCCACTATGGAAAATAGTATAAAATTTTCTCAAAACATCAAAAATAGAACTACCATATAATCCAGCAATTCCACTTCTGGGTTTATATCCAAAGGAAATAAAAATAGGATATCAAAGAGATAGCTGTAGTCCATGTTCATTTTAGCATTCTTCATAATAGTAAAGATATGGAAACAACCTAAATATCCATCACAGATGAATGGATAAAGAAGATGTGAGACACACACACAGGCACACACATGCACACACACACACACAGAGTCAGAAATATTCAGAAAAGAGAAAGAAGGAAATCCTGACATTTGTTACAACATGGATAGGCCTTGAAGGCATTATGCTAAGTGAGATAACTCCGAGAAAGATAAAACTGTACTCAATCATTTATATGTGGAATCTAAAATAAAGCTGAACTTGTAGAAACAGGGTCGAATTGTAGTTATTAGGATCTGGGGTGTAGGGAAATTGGGAAGATGTTGTTCAAAGGGTACAAACTTGAGATTAGAAGATGAATAAGTTCTGGGGATCTAATGCACAGCAATGTGATTATAGTTGCCAACACTGTAATATATACTTGAAAGTTACAAAGATACTAGATCATATTGTGAATTTATTTTTTCTTTTTAAAAAATTTTTTAAGTAGACTTCATGCTGGGCCTACTGGAGTCCAACACGGGGCTTGAACTCGCAACCCCCACATCAAGACCTGAGCTGAAATCAAGAGTTGGATGCTTAAGGGACTGAGCCACTCAGGTGCCCTGCAAAGTTACTGGATCTTAAATGTTCTCAAAAAAATAATAATGATTATTATGTGAAGTGATGAAAGTTATTAGCTAACACTACAGTGGTAATTATATCGCAATGTATAAATGTATCAAATCAACATGTTATACAACTTAAACTTGCACAAGTTTATGACATGTTATATGTCAATTATCCAAAAGATAAAAAAAAATGAAAGTACAATTAATGTACCCAAAACACGATTGAAATATATAGCTAGAAATGTGGAAAGGAAACTATTACCTAATTTATATTAAAAATATATAGCAAGACACAGATGTAGTGGAAAGAAGGGCCATATACACCCCAATGTTCATAGCATCAATGTCTGCAATAGTCAAACTGTGGAAAGAGCCGAGATGTCCTTCAACAGATGAATGGATAAAGAAGATGTGGTCCATATATACAATGGAATATTACTCAGCCATCAGAAAGGATGAATACCCAACTTTTACATCAACATGGATGGGACTGGAGGAGATTATGCTAAGTGAAATAAGCAGAGAAAGTCAATTATCATATGGTTTCACTTATTTGTGGAACATAAGGAACAGCATGGAGGACATTAGGAGAAGGAAGGGAAAAATGAAGGGGGGGAATCGGAGGGAGAGACGAACCATGAGAGATTATGGACTCCGGGAAACAAACTGAGGGTTCTAGAGGGGAGGGGGGAGAGGGGCTGGGTTAGCCCGGTGATGGGTATTAGGAGGGCACGCATTGCATGGAGCACTGGGTGTTATATGAAAATAATGAATCATGGAACACTACATCAAAAATTAATGAAGTACTATATGGTGACTAACATAATATAATAAAATTAAATTAAATTAAAAAAAAAAGAAATAAAAAGCATCTGCCTTCGGCTCAGGTCATTGATCCCAGGGTCGTGGGATCAAGCCCTGAGGCTGGCTCCCTGCTCAGCAGGTAGCCTGTTTCTCCATCTCCCTCTGCTGCTCCCCCTGCTTGTGCTTTCTCACTCTTTCTCTCTCAAATAAATCATTGAAATCTTTAAAAAATATGTATAGTTCTCCATCAAAAAAACAAAAGTATATGTTGGCACATGATACCTTTAGGTTACATGTGGATACATATTATGTTTGGCATATCCTGGCATCCTTATTAATGTATCAGTAATATAATTTGTACTAAATGATAAAATATTTAACAGCTCCCTTTTTTTTTTTTTTAATCACCTCTCAAATATCAGTGGATTGAGAAATCCCTGAATGGATGTCCAAATTCTTCCACTGAGTTTAATTTTCTGGTTTAAAAAATGGCTCACATTTGCTTTTCAAGTAATTTTTAAATAATTGCTTAGATATGAATCAAATTGGCTATTTTCATATAGCTATTTTTTGACATATTAAGACTGGGAATTAAGCACCAAATCCAGGGTTTGAAGCAGGTAGTGTGTTCATTTAACTAGGACATAGATCTTTTTCTCTAAAGTACAAATTAGGCCTGGGCTAATCACTAGTCATTTCTGCTAAAGAGCAGTTGAATTTTCTTTTCTCTTTAGGAGATATCTAAACTCCAAGCAACTGGGATTTTGGAGGGTGACAAAAATTATGATTGCTACATGTTAGTTATTCTGATTTCCAGTCTTAAAATTATTATTCTACTCTATTAAGAAAGCAATTAGATAAAATGTATCATTTCAGGTATGTAAACCAGGGGATTCATATATATATATATATATTATATATAAATAATATATTATAATATATATATAAGCAGTTAAAGGTTCATAGCATAATTGCGGGGAAGATAGAGTTTCCATATACCTCCTATCTACTCCTTCACTTGCATAGCCTCCCCCACTCTCAACTTCCTCCACCATGGTGGTGTACTTGCTACAACTGGCAAACTTAGATTAACACATCATAATCAGCCTTAGTCCATAGTTTACCATAGGGTTCATTCTTGGTGTGTTGAGTTCTATGAATTGGGATAAATATATAATGATATACATCCATCTTAAGGTATCATACAAAATATTTTCACTGCCCTATAACTCCTCCGTGCTTTGTTTATTCACCAACCCCCCACCACTGCAACCCCTAGAAACCACTTATTTTTTAATGTCTCCATAGTTTTGCCTTTTCCAGAATATCATATAGTTGGAATCATACAATATGCAGCCATTTTGGTTTGGCTCATTTCATTTATTAATAGCCATTTGAAAGTTCTTTCCTGTTTGTTGTTGTTGTTATTATTGTTGTTCATGTACTGATTGTTCATTTCTTTTTAGTACCCAATAATAATCTGTTTTCTGGATATTTCACAGTTTATCCATTAACCTTCTGAAAGACCTTTTGTTTACTTCCTAATTTTGGCAATTATGTATAAAGCTGCTTTTGTGTCCAGGTTTTTGTGTGGACAGAGTGGCTGTGCCATTTTGCATTACTACCAGCAATGGATGAGAGTTCCATTCTCACCCTATTTGACATTGTTATTGTTCCAGGTTTTGACCATTCTAGTAAGTGTGTATTGGCATCTTATTGTTGCTTTAATTTGCATTTCTCTGATGACATAGGATACAGAACATGATTTTATATGCTTATTTTTTTTCCTGTATATCTTCTTTTGTGAAGGTCTCTTCAGGGCTTCGACCCATTTTTCAACTGGGTTGTTTTCCTGTTGTTGAGCTTTAAGAGTTCTTTGCACATTTTGGTTAAGAGCCCATTATCAAATATATATTTTGCAAATATTTTCTCACAGTCTGTGGCTTGTCTTCTCATTCTCTTGATATTGTCTTCCCCAGAGCAGATTTTTAATTTTAATAAAGTCCAGTTTATCCATTATTTTCTTATTTATTTATTTATGGATCTTGTTTTGGGTGTTATATCTAAAAAGGCATTGCCATACCAAAGCTCATTTAGGCTTTTTTCCCCCTATGTTATACCCTAGGAGTTTTATAGGTTTGCATTTCATACTTACTTCTAAATAAAATGATCCATTTTGAGTTGGTTTTTGTGGAAGGTATTAGGTCTGTGTCTAGATTCATTTTTTTTGCATGTGGATGTCCAATTGTTCCAGCATTATTTGTTGACAAAACAATCTGCTCAGTTTTATTGGCTTTGATCCTTTGTCTAGTATCAGTTGACTATATTTATTTGAGTCTATTTCTGGGATCTCTATTGTATTTAATTAATTTATTTGTCTATTATTTTGCCCATACTACACTCTCTTGGTTACTGTAGTTTTATGGTAAGTCTTGACATTGAATAGTGTAAGTCCTCCCACATTGTTCTTCTCCTTCAATACTGTTTTGGTTATTCTGGGTATTTTGCCTCTCTGCATAAACTTTAGAATCAATTTGTTGTTTCCACAAGATAACTTGCTGGGATATTGATTGAGATTGCACTGAATCTACAGATAAAGTTGGGAAGAACTGATATCTTGACAATATTGAGTCTTCTTATCTGTGGATATGGAATATCTCTGCATTTATGTAGTTATTATTATTTTTTTATTTAATTCATCAGATTTTTGTAGTATTCTTCACATAGATCTTGCACATGTTTTGTTAGATGTATACAGAAGCATTTTATTTTGAGGGATGGTAATGTAAATTACCATTTACATTACATTGTGTTTGTTTTTAATTTCAAATTCCACTTCATTGTTCATTGTTCATTTCTGGATATATAGGAAAGCAATTGAATTATGTATATTAGCCTTGTATTATGGAACCTTGCTATAATTGCTTATTAGTTCCAGGAGATTTTTGTTGATTATTTCAGATTTTCTGTGTAATCATGTTATCTGTGACCAAAGACATTTTTTATGTCTTCTTTCCCAATCTGTATGTCTTATTTCTTTTTCTTGCTTTTTTGCATTAACCGTAAGTTCCAAGTATGATGTTAAAATTAAGTTTAGAGAGGGCACATCCTTGCCTTATTCCTGATCTTAATGAGAAAGCTTCAAGTTTCTCACTTTATGTATGTATGACATTAGCTGTAGGCTTTTATAGATATTTTTGTCAAGTTGAGGAAGTTAATTATTTATTCAATCTCTTTAATAGGTATATGCCCATTCAGATTGTTTCTTCTTGTGTGAATTTTGGCAAATTATATCTTTCAAATAATTGGCCCATTTAATCTAGACTATCAAATTGTGAGCATAGAGTTGTTCATATTATTCCTTTATTATCTTTTTAATTCCACAGATCTGTAGTGATGCTCCTCTCTTTCATTTCTGACATTAGTAATTTCTGTCGCTTCTGTTTTCTTTGATAGCCTGACCAGAGGCTAATCAATTTTATTGATCATTTCAAAGAACTAGTTTTGGTTTTATTATATTCTATTTTGATTTCCTATCTTCAAGTTCATTGATTTCTGATCTGATTCTCAGTATATATTTTTTCTGCCCACTTTGGATTTAATTTGCTCTATTTCCTTCTTATTTCTTATGATAGAAGCTGAGATGATTGATTTTAGATTTTTGTTTCTAATATAACTTTCAATGCTGTAATTTTCTCTCTAACCCTGCTTTTGTTTTTTTTTTCACAAATTTTGATAAGTTGTGTTTTCATTTTCACTTAGTTCAATATACTTTTAAAAATTTCTTGTAAGATTTATTTGACCCACACGTTATTTAAATGTGTGCTATTTGTTATGTTCTTTGGGATTTTCCAGTTAACTCTCTGCTACTGATTTCTAGTAATTCTATTATTGTCTCAGAGCAGATATTGTGTGATTTCCATTCTATTAAATGTGTTAAGGTTTGTTTTATGTCCCAGAATTTGATCTATTTTGAGTAAAGCTCTGGTGAACTTGAAAAAAATGTGTATTCTGCAACTGTTGGATGACATAGTCTATAGATGTCTATTATATCCAGTTGATTGATAATGTTGTTGAGAGCAACTATATTTTTTTTCTGATTTTCTGTTTAATGGATCTATTTCTGATAGAGAGGTGTTAAAAAGCCTCTGACAGAGAGGTGTTAAAAATCAACTACAATAGTTGATTCATCTATTTCTCTTTACAATTCTACTTGTTTCTGTCTCACATAGTTCGATGCTCTCTTTCTAGGTGTGCACATTGAGGGTTATTAGGTCTACTTGGAGGATTGACTCCATTTTCCTTATATAATGCTCATCTTTGTTTTTTTTGTTTGTTTGTTTTTAAAGATTTTATTTATTTGACAGAGAGAGACACAGCATGAGAGGGAACACAAGCAGGGGGAGCAGGAGAGGGAGAAGCAGGCTTCCCGTGGAGCAGGGAGCCCGATGCGGGGCTCGATCCCAGGAGTCTGGGATCATGACCTGAGCCGAAGGCAGACAGACGCTTAACGACTGAGCCACCCAGGCGCACCAAAAAATGTGCATCTTTGTACCTGATAACTTTCCTTAAGCTGAAGTCTGCATGGTCTGAAATTAATATAGCTACTCCTGCTTTCTTTTCACTACTGTTGGCATAGTATGGTATGTCTTGTAATTTTTTCTTGATAGCCAGATGTGACATAGTGTGTAAAAGGAATTGCTGTAAATAGGCCTTTAGTAATGCAGTAGTGAAATGTGGGGGCTTTTAGTGAGCCTATGCCTTTGGACTATGAACTTCACAGAGTTTCTTAATTATTTTCTCCCCTTTAAGTCGAACAGAATGGCTAGAGTGTGTTGGAGTTGGGTATTTTTATTTCTCCACAGTTTGCTCTAAATGTACCCCCAGCAGGTTAGGCTTTGATTAACTAGTTTCCCATCGGAACAAGGCTTCTTAAGAAAAACAGAGTGCTCTAAAGTATTTCAAAATGCTTCTACTCCTTCATACCCCCAGAAGCACTGGGGATATTTATCTAATATTTACTGTGAAAACCTAGTAAAATTCCTAGTGGTAAATTTTTACAATATTTCTCCTCACCAACCATGGCTGGGGCCCCCTGGAGTTTTCAACTTTCAGGTGTGTCCCCACTGAACTTCCTACAATTCATCAATTATAGTTCCAGGTTTTCCTACCCTGGTATTGGTTTCCAGGAGGTTTCTGTTCAGGAGTCTTTCTTCCCTGAAGTGGCAACTCTCTGTATTTGCCCATATATCTCTCCAATCTTGGCGGAAGTAGTTTGCCTTGTATCTACCACTCTTTTATGAATCCAAGAACAGTTGTTAATTATTTACCCCTTTCATATTTTTATGATGGTCCAGTGACTTCCAAGGTCCTGATACGCAGATTCAGAAAATCCTGTGGGTTTTTATTGGTTTGTTTGTTTGTTTTTTTCAAAGATTTTATTTATTTATCTGAGAGAGAGAGACAGAGCACAAGCATACAAGGTGGGGTGGGGGGGAAGCAGAAGGAAAGGGAGAAGCAGAATCCCCACTGAGCAGGGAGCCAGACATGGGGCTTGATCCCAGGACCCTGAGATCATGACCTGAGCCAAAGGCAGAGGCTTAACTGACTGAGCCACCCAGACGCCCCTTATGTGTAAATATATGTCCTGCATCACTTCTTTTCATGAAAAATAATCATCAAATTGTTTTCTCTATGTTCTTATGTAAATATTAAATAGGCTATTCTCAATTCTAATTTAAAAGGACACTTAAACTAAAAGATCTTTTTGTTTAATGATTACTATCAGGGTATGAGATAATCTTCGTTTGAATTTCAAAGTTCCTTTAATCCATACTGCAAGTTTAAAAATGGGGATGCCTGGGTGGCTCAGTGGGTTAAGCATATGCCTTCAGCTCAGGTCATGATCCCAGAGTCCTGGGATTGAGTCCTGCATGGGGCTCCTTGTTCAGCAGAGTCTGCTTTCCCCTCTGCCTCCTGCTCACCCTGCTTGTTCTCTCTCTAATAAATAAAATCTAGCTAGGTAAGTAAGTAAATTACTTACAGTTCAAACTTTCCAGAATTAAGGTAAAACTAGAGCATGTGGAAAGAACAATAAGTAGATGAGAGAGAGTAGCTAAAGAGGTGGAAATTAAAAGGGCATTAATTACAAGGGAAAAAAATCATACATAGTCACAGAAGGAAATAACCAGAATATTCTATCACTATACTTTTTAATCTTTATACTAAATTATATAGGTCAATGTATTTTATTTTATAGTGTTTTGAATTTTAAATAAAACTGTTCTGCGAATAAACATTTTCTCCATTAATATATCAATTGTGACATGATTTTTTAATTTTATTTTATTTTTAAGATTTTATTTCTTTATTTGACAGAGAGATAGAGCCAGAGAGCACAAGCGGAGGGAATGGCAGAGGGAGCTGGAGAAACAGACTCCCCACTGAACAGGGAGCCTGATGCAGGGCTCTATCCCAGGACCCTGGGATCATGACCTGAGCTGAGGGCAGACCCTTAACCATCTGAGCCACCCAGATGCCCCTGTGACATGATTTTTTTTAAATCACTCATACACATTTTTTTAAAGATTTTATTTATTTATTTGACAGAGAGAGACACAGCGAGAGAGGGAACACAAACAGGGGGATCCCAGGACCCTGAGATCATGACCTGAGCCGAAGGCAGACGCTTAATGACTGAGCCACCCAGGCGCCCCACTCATACACATTTTTTAAAGGGAAAAATTATATTGAAGTTATCAGCTCATTTTACATAAATTTCAAAACACTCTGAATAACAACAAAAATAAAATGAAAACAAAAAGCAAAAAGAGAATGTATATCTTCAAAATAAATAGATGACAATTTCATTATCATGAAATTTAAGACAACCAGTTTAAATATTTAGCAAATAAGGGCTTCAGAGGCTAAAGATTTTATTACACAGGCAATAAGCATCATTCTTGAAGTCTTGAGAGATTTCGTCATGATAAGTGCACTGTCAAAGTTCGTATAGAATGGTAACAGAGAATATAAAGAGTTGGCTGCAAGTTATAAATGTACATTTAACTCCCCACATAGGGCAAGAATATAGGAAAGAAATTCCTGTAAATGTTTTTATTTATAATCTTACATTTTCTTAAGACTGTAATTATTTAGAATTTAACTTTGTTTTGCATTAATGTGAATAACTTTATAACTTCTTCCTCTGTCCTATTCATGCATAATTTCACTTCAGAAGAACCACTATTAAAAGAAGGCCTGGTGTGCATGGGTGGCTCAGTAGGTTAATCAGCTGACTCTTGATTTCAGCTCAGGTTATGATCTCAGGGTCGTGGACTCAAGCCAGGCATGGGGCTCTATGGTCAGTACAGAGTCTGGTTGAGATTTTTTCTCCTTTTCCCTCTGCCCCTCCCACTCGTGCTTTCTCTCTCTCCCTCTCTCTCTCTCTCTCTGTCCAAATTAAATAAATAAATAAGTAAATAAATAAATAAATAAATCTTTTTAAAAAAAAAAGGTCTGCACAGAAATTCTCTTTTTTAGCTATTCTTGTGGAAAAGCATGCCTGAGGCTTAAAATATGAAATAGAGACTAAAATTTTAACCAAATGCAATAAAGATTGTAAAATTTTACTTTTACATTTGAATGTCTACTGTGTATCAGGCACTAGACAATGTCCTGAGAGACAAAGATTAACCTGACTTTGAGGGTCTTAATGTTTTATTTGGTAGCTAGAAACATAAACAAATAATTATTGTGCAGTCTAATAAGTAACATACAGTAGAATGAACTAACTGCTACCAGCAGAACAAGCTAAAAAGTCTACTGAGTGATTTCACAGGATTTTCAGATTTTCAAGGCAAAGGTGATTTTTGCTCTTGCCCCAGGACCACTAAAAAGGGAAAATGGAAACCACTCCAGGAAATAGACCAACCAGATAAAAAGCAAATCTATCAAAGTTTACTATATATGCTTGCATAAATTTTCAATGGTGCAATAGTGGCTATTCTCAAATTTAATGGAAATATTATTTCTTATAAAAGTAAATAAAATCTGGTAATTTATTAAAATTATACAAACTTTTCACTCTAACTCTGCAATTTATATCCTAACAATATGACTCTAATTTAGAATCTCTATTATGAAAGATAACACTAAGGGTATTGTTTTTCATGTGCAAATGTTGATGAGGCAGAAAAAAAAAGAACCATTTGGTTACAAGTGATAGTGGTGTGATAAATTATGCTCCAGTCATCCAGACTGTGAAGTGTTAATGCAAAGACTCAAAAAAAGTTTTTAATTGTGTGCAGGATATGGTGCCATACAAAATGTTTAGATATATGTACATAGTGCTTAGGTATCAGTTCTAAAATAATCACATGGCTGGTGTTGATAGAGTTGAAGTGAACAAAAATGACAGAAGATAGCAAACTTTGCAAGAACCTTAAAAGTTATTCCACTTGAAGTTTTCCTTTCACATCTTATCTTTTCTCCCTCTCTCATGTCATTAAAAATTTTTTTTGACTCTCAGTGCCTTTTGTGGAGTATAATTTAAAACACGGTGAAATTAGCTAATAGTAGTTTACTTATTGTGTGTTATATGCTGTTTAAAATATCACCTGCTATATTTATTTAACCCTCACAACACGTGAGATAGCTGCTCTTTTCATTTCCTAGTTGAGAAAACGAGGTGCAGAGAATCCACATTCTGTCTTAAGGAGCAAGATTTTTAACAATTTATTGATTGATCATCAGTGTCATTAACTTCTAGATTTGTTATGCTAATTGCTATGATTTTCACATATAACATCAAGACTTTGAATGGAATTACATCTAATATAATTCATACTAAATAACAGTTTTGTTAAATATGATGCATTCTAAGGCTATAGTGAGTTTTGATAAGATTAAGAAATATATCTAATGTATAGAAATTACAGAGTTTCAGTTTTGACCAGATATTTAATTTACAAAAGCGATGTTGTATGATAAAGGAGTAAGATATATTTTGTATCCTGATGAAGTCCCATTAGTTCATTTTTGCTTTTGTTTCCCTTGCCTGTGGAGATGCATCTAACAAAAAGTAGTAAATACAATACACCTTAAATATCAACAAACTTTGCATAAAATAAAGTAAAAATGTGAATTTCAAATATTATATTGCTGAAAGTTATCAAGTGAAGGTAGATAAAGTATGGCAAAATGTCAGGACTATAACAAACTTTAATGTTGACCTGAACCCTTCATCATAGTTGAATATATACACCCATTCATGCATTCAGAAATGTGGCAAGTAATTTCCTGACAATTTTTCAGGGAATTTTATAATTAATGTCACTACTTCCTAAGGTTACCTCATTTCTCTTTTTGCACAAGCTTTTTAGATATTAGGAGGATATTTTTGAAAGAAAGCATGTTCTTCCTGTCAAACCACTGCCACTGTAGCCAAAGACTTCATGGTCCTTGGTGTTGACCCAGGCCCTTTTATGCATATCTTAGTCTGCTATATACTAAGGAGAATCTTCTGTAGGCAAACACTGAATCCGCTCTAAAATAAACTTAAGAACAAAAATAAGAATAACATGACTGAGTTAGAAAATGATTTTTAAAAAGTTATCACTGAAGGAAAGAAGACATACAGACAAGTATGAAAGCAGAAAATAAGAGGATTAAGGGGATTACTAGGCAAAGCTGAGTTTAAAGAAGGCTAAAGTGACAACGAGTGAAAAAGTTTTTGTACAGAACAGTAAAGAATGCCAAAATCTATAAGGTATCGGTAGCATTATACTGTATTTATTCTCTATGTACCCATAGTTATTAGCTCTTTTGCTATTATCTAATTAGCTACTGACCAATTCCTATTAGCTATTAGCTCTGTTGCTAACTTTTATATGATTACTCTTTATTATATAAAGCAACTTTGTTACAGACTCAGAATTTCTATGATTTTTATAAGATGCATGAAAAACAATGTCTATTTCAATTACCTTGATATGTTGGTAACAATCTTGGTTTATGGTCCAACTGTTGTTAATTTATGGTTTAGGTGATCAGATTATTTAAACTTTTAGTTGGGCTTTAATTTAACAGTTCTCTGTAGACATAGCATAATATGGCAGCTCATCCAGATTAAGTAAAGTTGATGTCTGCATTGACACTTAAGTACATAATTATCAGGACCTGTAAAATATTCTAGAGAAGGATGTGGTCCTAATAAAATTAATATGGAAATTCTAATAAATTAAAAAAACGTTCTTTCAAAATTTGAGATTAGACCAGTAATAGTCTTTTATTTTTAAATGTACATTTTTGTTGAGGTTTATTGGTTATTTGTCATATACCCAAAAATGTGAGGGTGTTTTTGGTGGTTGTTGTTGTTGACTTTCCACTGCTGAGAACACTGCTGAAGTATTTTTCCTGATGTCTTTTTTAATGGATCTTAAGGAATGATTTCTAGGTCAATGCTATGTAATTGATAAAAGAAGCCATTCAAAGCAAAATAAACATTTATTCTATGTTTTATTTCTGAAAGAACATATGAAATAATAGAACATTTAACTATGCAGTGTTACCTCAAAATACGTTCTAGGTTCAAATATTTTCATTCAAAAAATGTAAAACATATGAGTTCTAATTTTGGAATAAAACATTCTTTAGCTGAGTATTTCTCAATGCATTTATGTGAGCAAGCCACAGTATGAGGTCAGTTATGCTCATTATGAGAGCCAGCATTTACTTTTAAGTACTTTATTAAAAGGAAAGGCTAAAACTCCAATGTCTGTACAAAATACCTTCAATATTACTCCAAGTGATTAGAAAAAGAAATGTAGGGGTGCACAATTATTCTAGTATTACTAGTGAGATTTACCTGATATGGGGAGGGGAACTAGTAAAATATGATTTGTAACACTCTTTTGCATCTCAGGCTACAGTTCCTCTTGCCTAATGGGTGGGAGCTAAAGTCTCAAGTGATGTATGGAAATTCAAGAACTCTACATGGCTAAATTGTTTTTATACTTTCCGCTTGTTAGTTTCCCTGTCATGACAAGCCAGCATGGGATAAAAATGTTTAGAAGGAAATCAAGGAGGTCACTGTGGCTAAAACAGGATGAACAGGAAGAGTAGTAGGAAATGGAGTCAGAGAAGACAGGACAGGGAAGGAACAAATCTTCAAAACTTTGAAGGTCGTGGTAAGAGTTTGTGGTTTTACTTTGGGTGACTTGGGGAGCCATAATAGGGATTTCAGCATTATATGACATGAAATAAATTACATAATATGATCACTATGGGTGTTATGTATATTGAAGATGGATGTATATGGAAAAGGCAATTATGAGAAATCTTTGGGTTCTCTCTCTCAATCTACATTGTTTTTGGTGGTAAAAGAAAGCTTACATGGTGAAGTCCTAAGAAGTATCTTACTAACTTTTTAACATGTGAAGTTGTTCAGAGGAGAATGGCTAGAGATATGTCTGAGTAGAGTTAAAAAAAATATCCAGAATATGGTACTTAAAATCATAAAATCTCCCAAGTGAATGAAGAGAAATCCAAAGATTGGACCACTTGGGGGTGTTGGAGTTCAGATGATGAAAAATAATCTTTTGATATTGCTGTTTCCAAAGTCACCTTGTAAACAGAGGGTCGGGTTGATGGGATTAGTGTCATTTGTGCCTAATGGAAATTGCGGTTTTGAGCTTGTGAGTAGCAGTAAGGCAGCAGAGAGAAAGGAAAGAGTTTTGCCAGGAGTACACAGAGTTGGATGCACTCCCCTGAGAGTTTGTTGAAATCTGTGTAGAGATCAATGGTGGGTAAGCTTTATTTGAACCAGAGGCCTTTGGTGGATCTTCAGATCAGTCACTCTATTAGCAATGTCAGGACTACTAGTGAAGCAGCTGGCTCAGACTCTCTTTGTCCCTCTTACTTGGCAATTCTTATTTGACTTAGTCGTCTCTTTCCCTATTTTCTTTTCTCTGGTCCCAGTTGTTCCTCAAGGCTGTTTTTTGGTCTTATTCTCTACATTATCTTTATGATATCATATCTATTTCCATGGCCTCAATCCTTAGAACACACACCTTCTATCTTTATTTTAGATTTTTTTTACTAATCTTGACCTGACATCTATCAAGTGATGACTCATAATACTTCTAAGTAATTGTTTAAAAATGAACTCCTTCCTTAAAGTCATTAAATAAAAAGAACATACACTTTTGAAGAGAAAAAATATTTGAACACAAAATCATAAAAAATGGTATCCACATGGTCAATAAATATGTAAAAACGGTGTGCAACTTTCGTTCACCTAGGCGAATGCAAGTTCAAAACATGTTTAATAAATTACTACAAACCCAACAGAATGGCTAAAGTGAAAAGATGGAAAATTCAAAATGATTACAAAGATGTAGAGCAACTGGTATTTCCATACGTTGTTGGAAGGAGTTTAAGTTTTCCATGGGATGAAGAAACAGACTCTAAGATCTTTATGTACCAAAAAATCACAGTAATTCTGAGTATAAAATGATGCCTACCAGGTGGATTTTTATTTTGACTTATCTATCTTTACACTTAAAGTTGAGTTTTATACAGAAAACAAGAATCACTATAGAAAGTGGCCATAAGCAAGCAAAAATAAAAATAAATACATGCACATCTCCCAATTTATAATGGTTTATCTAAATTCTGTAACTTTGAGACTAAGTCACAGTACATTGAAATTTTTCTTAATTCAATAAGAAGAAGGGGGTGTGAAGACTAGCTTCTCCCCAGCTATTCCCTGCCCCCCACTCAGTGTCAGATTTTTTTCCACACATTTCAAGACATTCATTATGAGTGCTTTAGAGTGTACAAAAAGAGTCCAAGGCAGTGGTAACATTCCGTTGTTGTTATGCCATTTAAGAAATTAGAAAAAGTAATTTAAAATAGCTAAAATTTGTACTCTTTGATTGTGATATCATCTTAATAGGACATAATATAGAGAGCAAACAGAAATGTCACAGACTTATATGACTGGTGGAGATTACTAAATGTCATCTGGCTCATATTCTCCTTCCTTTAAGAAAACTTATACCTAAATCTTCCCAGATGACTCATTTCTGAAAAAACCCAAGGCTTAGTGGTCTCACTATAAATACATATGCAGTTCCCCCCCTCTGTGAGTAATGTCTCCTTCATATTTACTGTAAATCAGTACATATCTATTTAAATTTAAGGCCACGACATGAACCAGAAATAAATTAATCCTATGTTTATGTTGAAGAATAATGCTGTGTTATGACTCATATTTAAATCACGTATTGATAAAATTCTATCTGCAGTAAATCACTTCATATTTTGGTGTTAGTATGGTGGTAGGGGAACTGCAGTAGCTATGATAAAGACTAGCTTGATGTTCACTAGTTGTAGTTTCCTCTTGTTTTGGTTATAATTCTCAGCCTCTTTGGCACTTAAATTAAGACTATGTAACTAGACATTTTACTTTTACTAAAAGTTAGAAAAAAAGGCAGAAAAGCAACAAAACAAATTTGGCAGTATCATTGAATTCAATTTTTTGTAAATGAGGAAACGTAGGATCAGAGAGTTTAGGTGTGTAACTTTAACCACACATTTTATAAATTGCAAAGCAAGTAGCTGGGACTAGATTGTAGGTTTTCTAATAATGCTGTATTTTTCACCAGCAGTCCACAGTGTTTTGTATGTGTTATCAGCTACTTTTTAGATTGAGCTTAAAAACAAGTTTCAAGAACAGTATTGCAAAAACAACTCAGAACACAAGAGAACATCAATAAAAGAGAAGTATGAAAGAATAGAATCTTTTGAGAAAAATAAAAACTGTGTAACAAATAAATTCTTTACAAAAAAAGGTTATACACCAACACAGATCGGGTCCATCATAACCTAGCAACTGTTCAAAATGAACAAAAAACTTCATTTTTAAATACTTGAATAAGCAGAGATTTTTCAATGGCTTCAAAACAAAAGGAAATCTCAAAACAAGAAATATTTATGGATTGTCTCTGAAAGTGTCCTGTTTATATACTTAATAAATCATAAACCTGTTTTATATAAACCTGTTTATATAGGAAATCAATGAAAGCACAGTAGATACAGTTTCCTTTTGGCATGAGGTGCCTTTGAAGGTATCCATAGTCTAACATGCTGAGTGTGAAATATACATCAGGGTAATGCAGTCTCATTATAGAAACATAATCTAAAAATGAGTTTACAAAAAATGAAGGAAAAAAGCATTTTCCTGAATATCTGAGTGCATGAAACACACTGGAAAATACTGATGTCTGTAGACTGTCCAGGCATGTCCAAAAGATTGCACAAATATTCTGAATTAGGGGACTCTGACTTTCTAAAACTATGGTTTGCTCCAAAGCTAAGCTCTTGAATAGCTTATCTTTTCATTCTTTACTTTTTCCTTCGTTATTTTTAATCAGTGTCATGGATTTTCATGCTATCTATTCATCAATAAACTTTCAAACATATGAGTAAACCTAGAGATCTCCACACTCAAATGACCAAGTACTTTCTCAATATAACCATTTGGATGCTTAATAGATGTCTCAAACTCATTGTATAAAAAATAAACTTTTGTTTTTCCTCCTCACCTTTAATTTCATCTCAGAAAAAAACAAAACATTTTTCACTTCCTCAGATTAAATGGCCTTGTGTCAGGGAGCCTGGGTGGCTCAGTTGGTTAAGCAACTGCCTTCAGCTCAGGCCATGATCCTGGAGTCCCGGGATCGAGTCCCACATCGGGCTCCCTGCTGAGCAGGGAGTCTGCTTCTCCCTCTGACCCTCTTCCCTCTCGTGCTCTCTATCTTTCATTCTCTCTCTCTCAAATAAATAAATAAAATCTTTAAAAAAAAATGGCCTTGTGTCATTCCTGACACCTCTCTCATACCTCATACTCAGTGTGTCAGAAATACCTGTTGCCTCTGCCTTCAAAATGTAGTTCAAATTTAATACTTCTTAACCAGCTCTACTGCTAACATCTTGGTTCAATCACAATCATTTCTTTACTGGGTTATTTCAGTCGCCTCCCAGAGGTTTTTACTATTTCCATTTGTGCCCTCATTTAATTTATTGTCAAAGATGATGCTGTAATAATCCAGTTATTAATTCATATACTGCCGCTCATGTGCTCAAAATCTTTCTTTGGCTTCCCCTTTCCATGCAGAACAAAGGCCAAATGCTTTACCCTCATTGCCCCCCTGCAAAGCCTCCCATGATATGGCCCCCCAACCTCTCTAACTTTAATGCTTATTATTCCTCCCCTCAATCCATCCACTTTGACCACATGGACCTTTATGCTATTGGTTGACCATAGAAGATACACTGCAGCTTTTCAGCCATTGTTCTTGCTATTCTTTCTGTTTAGAACACTCTTTGTTAGATATATACATATGTAAGTTAGATATATACGTATGTAAGGCTCAATAGAAAACTGAAGGCACACTCAAATGAAGATAAAGTGAGGAAGATTTCTTTAAAATGAGACGAATTTATGTTCATCATCATTAGCCATCAGGGAAATTCAAATCAAAACCACATTGAGATACCACCTTACACCAGTTAGAATGGCAAAAATTGACAAGGCAAGAAACAACAAATGTTGGAGAGGTTGTGGAGAAAGGGGAACCCTCCTACATTGTTAGTGGGAATGCAAGTTGGTACAGCCACTTTGGAAAACAGTGTGGAGGTGCCTCAAAAAATTAAAAATAGAGCTACCCTATGACCCAGCAATTGCACTACTGGGTATTTACTCCAAAGACACAGATGTAGGGTAGAGAAGGGCCATATGCACCTCAATGTTCAGAGCAGCAATGACCGCAATAGCCAAACTGTGGAAAGAGCCAAGATGCCCTTCAACAGACAAAGGCATAACGAAGATGTAGTCCATATATACAATGGAGTATTACTCAGCCATCAGAAAGGATGAATACCCAACTTTTATATCAACGTGGGGTGGAGATTATGCTACGTGAAATAAGTCAAGCAGAGAAAGTCAATTACCATATGGTTTCACTTATTTGTGGAACATAAGGAACAGCATGGAGGACATTAGGAGAAGGAAGGGAAAAATGAGGGGGGGAATCGGAGGGGGAGATGAACCATGAGAGACTATGGACTCTGAGAAACAAACTGAGGGTTCTAGAGGGGAAGGGGTGGGGGGATGGGTGAGCCTGGTGATGGGTATTAAGGAGGGCATGTATTGCATGGAGCACTGGGTGTTATACGAAAACAATGAATCATGGAACACTACATCAAAAACTAATAATGGGTATTGTATGGTGACTAACATAACAAAATAAAAATTTTAAAAATTAAATTAAATTAAAAAAATAATAAAATAAAATGAGACTAATTGCTAAGGTTTGGGTAAGGTGCAGGAAAACACTTCAGCAGAAGAGAAGAAATACTTCCCATTTTCTTTCTCCACTAATAGATTGAATTATTTTACTTACTATTACATGAGTCTCCCAGAAAACAAAACAAAACAAAATAAAACAAAACAAAATGAACTAATCAAATCAGAGAGAACAGTAACTGATTTTCTTCTTGGTCTGCTTTTCTACTCCTGGGATTAGTACAATGTTAATTTTACAGTAAGCACTTAATAAGGAAGAGTAGCAGCTGCAGCAGTAGTAACTGTAGTTGTTGTTGTGGTAGCAGCTCTAATAGTAATAGTAGTTGTAAAAATAATGCTTTAAAATGTACCAGACATTGTTGTGTCAAGTGCGCTAATTGCATTATTTTACTTAATCTTTATTACAACCTAGGAGATAGAGACATCTGTTTTCCTAACTTCAGGGACTGGGTAGCTGAGGTTCAAATCGTAAGCAATTGGTGAGGCCAGGATGACAAGAAAAAACCTGACTCCTGCCAAGTCTACTTCTCTTGATGCACTTGACCGCTTCTTGGTTGACATTAACTTTTCTCTCCCTCTGCAGAGTAAAAAGGATCGTTCATATATACAGTGTTAGGCAGTGATCTTGCTGATACTCCAGGTTCCTGCAAACCCTCTGTATTAGTTACCCAGGGCTGCCATAACAAATTGCAACAAACGTGGTAGATTAAGACAACAGAAATATATTGTCTCACAGTACAGTTTTAGATGACAGGCCAAAATCAAGGTGTGAACAAGGCCATGCTCTCTCAAAGGGTTATGGAGGATCCTTCCTTGTTTCTTCCAGCTTCTGGTGGCTCCAGCTTTTCTTGGCTTGTGGCAGAATAATAGAAATTTTGGCCTTTATCTTCAGATGAGCCTTTTCCCCGTATCTCTGAGGATCCTTTTCTTTTCTCTTATAAGGGTACCCTCATTGGATTTAGGGTCCACTCTAATACAGTGTGATCTCATCTCAATCCTTACCTTAATTGCATTGCAAAGACCCTATTTCATAATAAGGACACATTCTGAGGTTCTAGGTGGACATGAATTTTGGGGGAGCATTGTTCAACCCAGTAAACCCTTCTTTCTAGGGACTGAGATAGACCTTTTAACCCTTTTAATTCTACTTACCTGTCAGTAAGGCTTGAATTCCTTGAGAAGACAGCCAGAAGCTCATCAGCTCTGAATTATTACACTATCACCTAAATTCCCATGCTATCTTGTACCATCTATGTTAGGGATGTCCCCTTCTGTTGACTCTGGGATTAAGACTAATTGACACATCTAAGAAGTAAAGCACCCTGCCAAGATCCTGAGTGCGAATCCATATTTAATAATACAAGCAGTTCCTGACTTATGTTGATTCAATTTATGATATTTTGACTTTACGATGATTGGAAAGCAATTCATATTCAGTAGAAACCACACTTTGAAGTTTGATTTTAATCTTTTCCTGGTCTGGCAATATACCATATGATACTCTCTCATGATGTTGGGCAGTGGCTGCTAGCTGCAGTTCCCAGTCAGCCACCAATCAGAAGGATAAACAACGAATACACTTACAACCATTCTATATGCATGCAACTATTCTGCTTTTATTCAATAAATTACATGAGAATATTCTAATATAGGCTTTGTGTTAGTTAATTTTCCCTAACTTAAGCTAATGTAAGTATTCTGACCACATTTAAGGTAGGCCAGGCTAAGCTATCATTTTTGGCATGTTAGATGTATTAAATGCATTTTTACCTTAGGATATTTTCAACTTATGATGGGTTTATTGGGACATAATCCCATCATAAGTCAAGGAAGTGTTGTATTCCGCTCATATTTGGCCCTTCCACTTTTTCACAACAATGTAGTTCTGATATTTTTTAAAAAATCCTTCAGCTCTAAGGTCCATAAAGTGTTAGATGGGGGCACCTGTGTGGCGCAGTCAATTAAGCGTCTGCCTTAGGCTCAGGTCATGATCCCAGGGTCCTGGGATGGAGTCCAGCATTGGGCTCCCTGCTCAGTGGGGAGCCTGCTTCTCCCTCTGCCTGTGACTGTCCTGCTTGTGCTCTCTCTGTCTCTCTGACAAATAAATAAATTAAATCTTTAAAAAAAAGTGTTAGATAATTTTTTTTAACTAAAGCTTAATTGGTATGAGAAAGGAAAATTCTCAAAGGACAAAAATAAAATTGAACCATAAATACTAAAAAGTGAGTAAACTCTGAAACTGGAGCATGCCGTCAGTTCATGTTGATCCTAAATAAAGCAGAAATTTTGTTTTAATTACTGGAGGAAATATAAGAAGTGTAGGGTCCTTGAAAGTAAGAAGGAAGTCTAGCAAACCTTGTGGAAAATTGGGCCCCCAAATTCTATCCCTCTTAGCTAATGAATGAAATAACAATATTCTATGCCACAAAGGATAATGGACAGAAAAAAAATTTCTGGAAATTTATAATACAATCTACCCTACAGATATACACCAGACTTTCAGATTGAAAGTAACAAATTTTAATATATTTCATGGGTATTTAATTTATGAGAAACTACCAAAGTATCTAAGAGCACTGAAAGTATCAATTAATATTGATGTATGTACAAAATATTTATTGCAGCAAAATAAATACTTAAAAAATCAAAACTGAACATATATATCTATAATATTCTGTTAGTATAAGGGAAAGCTAGTTTCAGAATAATGTATGCAGTATGATTACATTAAGTAGGTGTCTTAGTTTGGATTTCCTTCAAAATGAACTCAAAGACAAAGAATGAAGTATAGCTAGATTATTTGGGAGGTAATTCTTGGAAACACAAATGAAGATATAGAGAAAGTAAGACAGAGAAGGAAGACAAGTCAGTAAATGGTGTGGTATGTTAATGATTCTATTATAGATAGGGACAGTTTGGCCTCAATCCTGTTGGAGACCCTCTGAAATTGTCTGAAGTATGTCTCATACGGGCCAACTGCAGAACAAGGAGGGAGAAGTATTTCTTCATGGATTCTTCTCCCCGCCTTGTGTGTGAATCCTCACACCCACACCCACCCAGTGATTTCCAGCATGTCTTGATTATACAAATATCCATAGTACCAACACAAACTCAGGCCCAAAAGAAGAGAGACCCAGGTAGTTAAAGTCAGCAGTTGTCAGTGTGATGGACTAAGTACTACGACAGCTTCCATTGAGTGCAGGTTACCTATGGACTCTGAAGGCCATGGGGCATCAAGTGAATCTGCGGTGGTGAGGGGTGGAAGCATAAAAACACCCATCCGTGAGCATGGGGAATGATGTGAAAGGATACCTTAATTTATTTTTTCTTGTCAGTTGGAGAAGAGTTTAGATAGTTTGATAGGTTTATCTTTATGTATCTTTGCATTGTTTGACTTGCTGCTATAAGCATATATTATTTTTTATATTAAATATATATAATAGCCATCCATTTTAGGAGAATGTATTTACTACTTTGGTAGTCCATCCATTAAACAAATAGCACATTTAATAGATATATATTGATGTCTGGAATTCACAGAGTTAATTCAGCAATATTATTCCATACAGATAAAAAAAGCTTTAATAAAGAAATTCAATTAAGCATTCTTTGACAGATGATTCTATTACAGAGATATATTAAGGATGAGTAACCCAAAATTTTATTTCCAGTATTTGGAAGATTTTCTGGTTACTTAATCCCTGCTCACATTTTCAATTTTTAAATAATATTGTTTAAAATAGTCTAACCTTTGTGACCAGGACAAATGGGGAAAATGAAACAATCCAGAGGATATGATTACATAGTTTTTATCTATCCTCAAAACCAGAAGTTGAGCTTTGCCAAGCACAAGACCTTGTATATGAGAGAAAATCAACAAAAATGTCTTTGATAAATGATGCCTGCATTGATTAATATCTGGTTTACTGAATGAAGGAAGGAATGATTCAGTCAGTCAATTTTACAGATTCAAACATCTGGAAATCTGGAAATAACTGTATTTCATGACGAATTTTCAAATGCATAAACCTTTCATTTTTAACATAATGAAAATCTACACTATTAGGATAGGGTAAATCTGTTTTAAACCCCAAATCTCAATGGCCTATCACAAAGGTTTTCCTTGTTCACATCACATAACAATGAAGATCAGGCATTCTTCCCTGGCAGATTCCCCCTGTTAGTGACTTGGGGATTTGGATTCTTTACATGGTGTTGCTTCACCAATTCGAAATCTTTTGTTTTCAGCTAAATGAAAAGGGAGAAAGAGAACACGGAAGAGATGCCAGATTATTTTTTTGAGGAGAGAGGATGTCAGACTATGAAGTTACTTTTATCACTTCTGCACCCATTTCATTAGCTAAGATCTTGTCGTGTAGTCCCAATCTAAGTGCAAAAGGGGCTAAGAATTTTAACCAAAGCAAGAAGAATAAGGTTTGGTCAACAGGCAGCTAGTCTTCATCATGACTATAGCAGTTCCCCTACCACCATACTGACACCAAAAATATGAAGTGATTTACTGCAGATAGAATTTTATTTATATGTGATTTAAATATGAGTCAGAATATAGCATTATTCTTCAACATAAACATGGGATTTATTTATTTCTGGTTCATGACAAGGGGTCATAATAAGTTTAAATAGATGTGTGGTGATTTACAGTAAATATGAAGGAGACATTTCTCACGGAAAGGGAAACTGCATATATATATTTATAGTGAGACCACTGAACCTCAGGGTGTTTTCAGAAATGAGTCATCTGGGAAGGTTTAGGTGTAAGTTTTCCTAAAGAAAGGAGAATATGAGCCAGATGACATTTAGTAATCTCCACCAGCCATATATGTCTGTGACACTTCTATTAGGTCTTTAAATTATATCCTATTAGGGTGATAATATATATAGTATAAGTGACCAATGTCCAGAACATTTCCTATCATTCCTGAAAATTTCCTATAATCAGAGTGCCAATTTTAGCTGTTCTAAATTATTTTCTCAATTTGCTTAAATGGCATAATAATAATGATAATCATGATAATAATAAAACTGTGGAGGAGTACCCTGGCTTTGGTCCCATCATATAGAATTCTAAAGCACCTATAACGTATGGCCCAAAGTCTGTGGTAATAAATCGGCCACTGGAGGGGGAAATGGATGGGGAAAAACTCTCCTTCACACCCCCCTCTTTTTATCAAATATAGAAAAATTTCAACTCATGATGGCTTATTCTCAAAGTTTCAGAATTTGGATAAATCACAATGATTTTGGAGGAGTGCATGTATTTATAAAAAAATTGTTTGCAACTGTGGGCCTATTATAATGATCCATGTTTTCTGTATAAGACTCAACTTTAAGTACAAAAATAAGTTGGAAGAAAAATTCACCTGATAAATACCATATTATACTCAGAATTTCTCCTTTCCTCTTAATATTGCTTTTTGGTTAGGTCAAGATCTTAGTCTGTTTTTGCAACCCATGGAAAAGTTTTCCCAAGTAAGACTCAAGGGCTTCATGTCCCCCTTAGCCCAAGCTCCCTGATCAATCTGAGTGATATTTGTACATAGGTGGCAACCCTTTCAACATTATGATTTACCTAATGTGTACTAGTGTATTATTGCTGTAAAGTACCACATATTTTGTTGCCTAAAATAGTAAAATTTTATTATCTCATAATTTCCATGGATCAGGGGCCAGGTCTGAGTTAGCTGGGTTCTGGGTCCTCTCTGAGTCTCAGTAGGCTGAAATCAAGTGATGTAAGGCTCAGGTCCTCTTCTACTTTCACAATGGCAGAGTTCACTTCCTCACACTAGTATGATTGAAGTTTCCATTTTCTTGCTAGGTGTTGTTCAGAGACCACTCTCAGCTTGCCCTTAGACTCTTGCCATGTAACCCCCTCCACGGCCCCTCTCAGCATTGCAGCTTATTTTTCAGGGCTAGAGGAGAATCTCTCCCTATTCTGCTAGTCTGCTGTAATGTAATTATGGAAGTTAACCCAACACTTTTGTCAAATCATTTGAATTAATCAAATAAATGTCTATCCCATTCACAGATTTGACTCACACTTAAATAAGGGGATTTTACAAGGTGTGTACACCAGGAGTAGGAATTTTGGGGGTCATTACATTATTTTATTTAGAATTCTGCCTACCACATAATTCCTTTATATTAGAGAAAATTTATTAGATGGATTTTAAAACTAATACTAAGTAGGGGGCGCCTGGATATCTCAGTCAGTTAAGCATCCTTTTGATTTTGGCTCAGTCATGATCTCAGAGTCCTGAGATTGAGCCCTGTGTCAGGCTCTGAACTCAGTAGGGAGTTTGCTTGAGATTCTCTCTCTCCCTTTCCTGCTTTCCCTCCCCACCCTGGTACTCTCTTTCAAAAAAAAAAACAAAAACAAAAAACAAAAATCCCCACAAAACCCAACTAATACTAACTAGGATACCTATTCCTGATTTAATTACTGCTGATAAACATGTTAACAGTTTGGTTTTAGTTTAGAAAACTGACATTGATGACATTTCAACAAAGATTTAAACTGTCTTAAAATATGCATAAGATACAAAAATAGGAAATGTACTTTAAATGAATAAGAAAATTAAAGCAGGAACAATGTTGCTGTATAAAGGCTACATTTTGAGATTTTTATTTGGATTTGGACAGATCTATAAGACAAAATGCCCAACCCCTATTCACCACAATGATAATAAGCTTTTGTTTCAACATTAGCCTGATCTTTGGAGGAAATCAGTCAAATGACATCATAGTTTGTAAAACAATGTAGGTTAGTTGATAGGATTCTTGAGATGATATTTAGGAAAAATAACAGCTATAACTTCTAGGTTCCAAAATAAAATTAAACTACACTGCCATTTAAAAAATGGACTTGATGGATGCCTGGGTGGCTCAGTCATTAAGCATCTGCCTTTGGCTCAGGTCATGATCCCAGGGTCCTGGGATCAAGCCCTGCATCAGGCTCCCTGCTCCGTGGGAAGCCAGTTTCTCCCTCTCCCATTCCCCCTGCTTGTGTTTCCCTCTCTTGCTGTGTCTCTCTCTGTCAAATAAATAAAATCTTAAAAAAAAAAATGGACTTGAAGAGACATCATTCATTATAGCTAACATTTATTGAGCTCCTATTATGTTTTAGCAGCATTCTAAATGAATTATATTAAATATTACAAATACAGTGTCTATTTTTCATAATTATTCTAAAAGTCAGGAATTCTTTCAGATGAGGAAACACATTCACTAAATATTTTGCTCAAAATTCATGCAGCTACTAAATGGTTAACTCAGGATTTATACCCGTAATTCTTTAGATTCTAAGCCCACCTGGTATAGCTACTGAATAGCAGACCCTGACATCCGCTGACTCAGATTCTGCAGTGTTTACTATTTACAAGTAAATGGGGGAATTCTAAAGTAGATAATGTTGGCTATTTTAAAAGACGGTTTGTAATAAACATCAAGACAGTTGAATAGAGCTTTGCAATTATCTGGGGAATAAACTGAGTGCAAGTTTAGAGTCTTAATAGGTATTTTTAAATTTAGTTGACATACCATTTAGGTAGACCTTTTTTGTCTTTCTTATTTTATTAAAAATTACTCTGTAATGTAAGCCAACAATTAGTTGTAAGAACTGTGTGGTGTTTAAACTCTAAAAAGAAGTTTTGGATATGTTAGCAAATATGGGGGATCTGACTTATGGTATGAAAATAGCACCATACAACCCATCTGGAAACAAAAATAAAAAGATCCATGAATCACTTTCAACAAGTGCTCCAAGCCTCAACAAATGTACTCACCAAGTAAAAGATAATATTGCAGTGGAGATGAATTTATACTGTGAAACTATGCACAATAATCACACAACTTTTTAGGAAAGTGTGATTTGAGAATCTTATATATTTTCATATTTTTGGACATTATGGGGGATATGAGATCTTGAAAGTCTTAAAAGGAAAAGGTTTTCAATGTAAAGGTAATGTTCTACTTGAAAAGAATGATCTCAGTACCTTAATGTTGGTAAGATTAAAAGATTCACTATTATTTTCACACTTTCTTAGACAATAATATAAAGTATATTTTAACAACTGAAATTAAGGAGGTACTGTCCTGTGGCTATTAGACTAATTCTTCCTTTATATAGAAAGGAATAGAAATCATTGCAAGAGAGTCAATCATATACTGTAGCTAACATTTTAAACATTTACTTCGAAAACTTTATAAACTCTAATGAACATCCATTGATATGTGATAGCTGTGTTGATAGAAGTAAAATAGGAATTAGAAAGAAACAATGGCAGCAATGAATAATGTTTTTTTTTAAACTTTTAATAGAGAGGGTTAAATGAATGAAACAAGAATAAAATAAATAGATCCAATTTCCAATTTATGTCTGTAGATCAGCACATATTCAGCCTTCACTTCTATTACTTTCATATGTGCTTCTAAATTCTGAGGAAAAGTGTTTCTATGTGGGATTAAAGCTTGGGTGCCTAATAAATTAAGGCAAATGAAAAAAAGACATTCATTAGATAAATTTTATATGTAAGAGGCAGGGAGGTGTATTGAAAATGAGGAAAACCCGATTCATACCAGCCCTAGTTTGAGTCTCATGTCTGGAACATATGAGCTGTCTTACTCTTCAGCAGTGTCATTCAATCCTGCTGAGCCTCTATTTCCTCATATGTAAAAGAGGAACCATGGTATCCACCCAGCTTCTTTTAGTATCCAGAAATATGACATGAGCAAAGTAAAGATCTTTAGAAAGTGGCAAAATCTTTTAAAATATAGATTGCATCCTTAAAAGAAATAAAATATATTCTAAATACTATTCTGAATGAGCCAGAAAGTAATTATATTAACAATATAATTATGTGTATATATATATATATATATATAGCACTAATTTTAAATTCCAAATAGCTAAATAACTAAAAATGTGTCTTCCAGACTTGAATCCATGTGTGCAACACTGAAAAATTTCTCAAATGGTCAACATTTTCATTATAATTACATCCAACCCATCCTTTCAAATTTTGAACTTCAAATGTTTTTCAAAAGGAGACACACTATACCTATTCTGAGCTGCATAGTACCTAGTAGTATCTTTTCTATGTTAAACCCAGAACATTTTTGTAAGTATTCTTGAAGAGAAAGTTCTAATAGCTATATTCAGAGTTTTAAGACAAATTATATCATAAGCCAGATTTTGTCTGTGTGGGGGTTTTTTGTTTGTTTTGTTTTGGTTTTGGTCTATGTGATTTAATGCCAAATATTTATATAGAGAGACATTCAGCTTGACTGAACATCATTTTTGGCCATGTATGTGCAAAAAACAGCCTAAAATGTTTCATCTTGAGAAATTAAAAATATTGAATAAGATTAATTCACAAAAATTTGAAAATATATGGATCAATAATACTCTTTTTGACAATTGGAGAATTCACACCAAGCTTTTAAAGGAGAAAAATGAAAGGGAATGGACAGTAATGAAGGATTACAAACTTATAACCAATGAAACATCACTAATGTTGGATTAAGTTTTGGAAAATATTTTATTTTTAACGTTCTTATCTGTTTTTACACATCAAACTTTTATCCAATTAAAACAAATTTACTGGGTATTTTCCAAAAAAGGTTAGTTTTTAATTCAGAAAAAGAAAAGATTTTTAAAGAAAATTGACCATAGTTATTTCTCCTTTTCCACATATAGGAATAAATGAAGGAGTAGGCATCAGTTAGGAGTGTTATCCCCATTTAGGATCTTCCAAGTAGAAACATGAAAGCAATGAGAAGGGTGGTGTCTCCCCTCCCCAGAAGTGGAAGACCAGTGGAGTAAATAATAATTTTCAAATACTCTATAACCTCTAGGTCTCTCCTGGAATCCCACATCGAAGACTAATTTTCCTATCCTATTTCAAAATCTGTACTAAAGTAAATGTTGGCATCATTTGGAGGAGAAAGTTTTACCCATACTTGAAACTAATGTCCTGAAAATTGTGATGACCTATGTCAACGTAACTCACTATTGGGACTGAGACCTATGAACAACTTTGTCAACAAGATTTAACTGTTCCATGAAATTCTTACCCAGGTGAATAAGATTATTAACCAAATAAAAAGCATGTTGTCCTACTTACTCCCCCAAATTATGTTAAACCAATTAAACTGGGCAAGTAGCTTACTTACCTTGGCAAACGGTCCTCTATTAGGGCAGCAGCTTGCTTGGCTGGGTGATCCACACTGGCTCATCTGTTTTCTCATCTCACTGCCAGTCATCAACTATTACATCAGAGATATTTTTCAATCTTGCCTACTTTCCACCCTCAAAGACTGAACCTAGCTATCAGACTAAAGCTATCTGAACCTAGATCAAACTTCCTATGAATACCTACTCTTAACTTCCTGCCTTTCAGACACTGATAAGACTGACAAGATTTTTTTTCTCTTGTTGCAGTTAAGTTTAATGAACCTATCTTTAGGTATTCAACAGGTTTTTCCAGTACTTTTTGTGAGCAAGTCTACAGTTGAGAGGTTTTTTTCCCCCTCCCAGAGAAGTCATCCATTTTCCCTTCAATGAATTGCTTTCCAAAATATTATATCATAAGCACTCTTGCCTGACTGCATTTTTACAAATCGGCTGTACTGTTAGTAAAATGAAACTTCATTTTGCTTACCTAAGCAATCTGTCAAGTTCATGTATTTTATTTGAGAAGCCATCTTTCCACATGAGATTTATTATGGAGGATTGTGGCCTTTACAGATGATGGCATGAAAAGAATAGATTGTTAAAATCATTGCTGTTCATTGGTCAAAGTTTATGTTTCCATATATAAGGAAATTGAAGATCACAGACTAATTAGCTTACTGAAGTCACCAGGAAAATTAATGTTTCCTCATTATAAACCAGTGTTCTTCAATCAGCTTTAAGATAAACATTTTCAGTTACAGATAGAAGTCTCCTAAAACAGTATGCTCATATAGTATGCACTTACTTCCTTTTGATCAGTTTCCCCATTGGTTTCAGTTACACAGAGAATGAGACAGTTAATGTATCTCATTACCTTTATGTAAAGAGGATGCTATTAATGAAGAAGCTACACAAAATAATACCAGCGTCATCCTTTTCCTAGTATTTTATCCTAACTCTTTATATTACCGGCTTAAACAGTTCAAATTATTCACCTTCATCTTAGTTAAGTTCTGATTAAGCAAAAGGCTCATCACCAAAAATGTTTTAAGAGTAATCAGTATAATCATGAATATCTAAAAGAGGTTCTACACTCAAATATTTAACATAAAATAAAAAATTGCATATAATTTCTATTACTAAGATAATTGCTGATCTCATTTTAGTGGGACAGATTGAAGTACAGGTTTTTAATGTGATGCTATTTGCAATAGTCAAGTTCATTTGCTCTTCTAAGTGTGAAGTATGTTGATAATTGATAGGAGAAATGGTCAAATGTTTAGTCACCCAGAGTGGATACTACAGTTTTTCTGGCAGATACTATGGTGGCGTCTGAAATCAGTTGAAACAGTGTTTGCTTTTTTTTTTCCTTTGATCCACCATTCTGACACATTTCCCTTGCTATTTATTAAAAGAAAATGGATAATACACTGTGTGTATGTGTGTATATATATTCATGTAATATAACATATGTTAAAATTACTTTTTTTCCAAATATGTTTTAGAAGTTTAAAATACTTGCTGCTTAAGATAAATATCAATTATAAGCAAAATAGAAATGGTATAAACTTTGTTGATAATGTACTTGGTTTCCAAATTTCACACTGCCTCTGAAATCACTAATTTCATTGGCTGATTTTTATATTTTTTCCTTTTTTTCCAGATAAAGGGTGAGTAAATATTTCTCTTTTAAAGGTAATTGAAATGAAAATGTGTGAATTTCCTCCTGTTATATGAAAATTTTAATATAAAATTAAACATACATTTTTAACAAAGACAACAAAAATATATGTCTCAATATTTATTTTATTTGGAAACGTACCAGTTAAGTAAAGCCATATTAGAAAACACCACATATGTCTACACCCTCTCTTGATGATATTTCATGCAGAAATGACTACTGTAAACATTTTGTTATATAATTTATTTAATATAAATATGTTAATGAAAGTGTTGATGCAAAATAAAAATTCAGAAATGTCTCCCTTTAGCTCTAAATTCTGGTCATCTGTACCTCTATTTATATAATAATTTTTTTTGCACATTGTGTATCTGACATTAATATAATTTCAAGATGATTATTCTTTTTTAAGATTTTTTTACTTGTCTGATAATATCTATTGATTTTGTTATATTTTTAAAACACTTTAATTTGGACATTGCTTTGTTCCATAGCATATGTTACCAGGATTATTTTACTTCAATCTTTGTTCCTATCTCTGATTTACTTATTTATTTTTTTTGAATTAAGTTCCTAGAAGGGTATTTCTCAGGGAAAGGGCAAGCACAGATATATGGCTTTTGAAACACAACCAAATAAGCCTTCAAATGATTGTACTATTTCACACTTTCAACAATAATGTTATAGTGATAATTTGTGATAATTATACATATATGTATATATCCCAAAGTGGTATATATATATATATATATATATATATATATATATATATATTCCCCCAAAGTGGTACATTGATAAATATTTGGTTTTCTATTTTACTTTCTAGTTATTTTTTATTAGTGGTGCTACACATCTTTGCATATTTGTTTTTCTATTGTATTTTTATTTTTGGGAAAATCTGTCAGGAATATTTGTGACTTCTAGAATTTAGTAGCTATCTATTAAAATAACACATTTATAAACTAATCTTAACATTATGTAACTGTATAATATCATATTTCTAGATCATGTGATTTTTGGTTTTTGTGGGGTTTTTGTGGGTTTTTTGGCTCATGGTTACATTTCCACTTAAAAAAATTAGAATAATGTTTCACAGATGTACATAAAGCTAAAAATTAATACAAATAATATTGCAATTCCATATAAAATATCAACAAGCAATAAAATAATTGTGTGTTTGAGTAAAGAATCATGAACTTTTATCTACCTAGAAAATAGATTTATAAGCATGATGATTTTGCAGAGGTAGATAAAAAAGAAAAATATGTATAAATTTTGTATATCTGAAAAATTATGTATATCTGAAAACTAGATCTTATTTGAAGTGGCAAGTTGTTTACCCCTACCCCTAGCACTCTGTTAGCAAATATAGTCAAATATGTGACTTTACTACAAATAATTTATAAAACCACTTGAAATATCCAGGGGAGTTATTGTGCTTAGAGAAATCAGATTAGACATATGCAACAGGAAATTACTTAATCCAGTAGTGTTATTGTCAGTGCTAATTACTTCAATGGAACCACCGAACTATAAAGTAGACGAATGACAACACAGAATATGTGTCGAATATATGAATGCTAACTTCATACTTTTTTGTTCTCTTTTGCACAGAAAATTCACACTAAATTTATTTCAGGCTGTCATTACATTTTAATCTTGGAATATAGACTGAAAAGGTACATTGGGAAATATCAAGGAAGCACCACTTACATATATGAAAGAAAGGGTATTGCTATGTGAATGAAATAAATTATTTCCTATGCCAAAACACAGTATTATTTTGCAGAAAAGAACTGAGGCGCAATTCTTTTTTTTTTAAGATTTTATTTATTTATTCATGAGAGATAGAGAGAGAGAGAGAAGCAGAGGGAGAAGCAGGCTCCCAAGGAGCAAGGAGCCCGATGTGGGACTCAATCCCAGGACCCTGGGATCATGAACTGAACTGAAGCCAGACGCTTAACCATCTGAGCCACCCAGGCGCCCCAAACTGAGGCGCAATTCGGTGTTATGGAATGCTACCTATTATCCATTCATTGTTAATTAGTTTATCTTTCCCACAAACTCTAGGAAAACTCTGCAGTGAATAAAAACATGCCGTCTCTCATTACTGAATGCTTTAAGGATAGAGTAAAAGTGGTCTTGTGAGTTTCTGACTTGAGATATTAAATTGCAAAATATACTTTTTGTTTTTATGATGTCACAAAGCCAAATATCATAATTTTGTGATTTCAAATTATCTTTCTGGGTAATCTTGTCGATGCATCTTGTTTCTTGAATTGTCAAAAACAGTGTCCCAGAACACTAAATCCCTGACTTCTAATATTTAGGGTGACATATTAAGATTCCTTAAAATGGTCTGATAGCCAAGATACTGTTTTCTAAACTTTGATAATTTTCTTTCATTTCCAAAAAATAAATAAAGCAACATTATCATGCATGTTTTAAAACATATTCAAATGCTTTAACAGAACATGAAGGAATACTTTCTTGAGCCAAACACAATATAAGAATAGATTCAGAATTCAGTACTTTCTTCAAGTTGAAATATTCTAACTTACAGCTTCTGGATATAATATTCTTTTTTGATTTGTTGTTGTTGTTGTTGTTGTTGTTGTTGTATAGAGTGTAAAATATGGCCTTTAGTGAGGAATTGCTCCTTTATCTTATAGTCTATATTCGATCCAGTGGTCCATTTAACTGCCTTAAAAGCTCAAAATATGTTGAGTCAGCAATAATAGTTTTATTATTGAGTAGCAATAATCCAGTTTTATTTTACAACACTTATATTGAAATGGAACATACAAAATTACTGTGTCATTGTGTGGAATGAAGTTGCTCCATATAGCGTTTCTTTCAGGCAAAGGAATTATATATCTGTTTATCAATGGTTAACTCATCATTTCATTTTCATTATAAATTCAAGATTGACCTTAAAACCCTGAAGCAATTATCTTCATCAATAATCATCATTGTTATTTTTACCATCCTTATTTTACTGGACACTTTTAATGGTAACTTTCCTGAGTCTTGACATGCATTAGCTTATCTAAACAATAAACAAAAGAAAGAGGTCCTATTGTTATTCTATTTTGCAGAGGGGGATTTTGAAGCTTCAAATTAATGAGGTCTCAGAGAAAATAAAATACAACTTCTTCATTAATTGTCATATTTAGAATAGTCATTTTCTTTTATTGAATTTACTTAACTTGCTATATTAAACTAATTGTGAGTTACTAATATGTAATACTTAGTTTCTTAACAAAGATATCATGGATTTATCTCAGGTTTCTGAAAAAAACTATTTTTTTCTCTTATTGAACTGTGTTTTTATACTAAGGGCATTATAGAGGAATCATGTTTTCTTGCAAAATATGAAGGATATAAGTCATAACTTTTACTTTCAGACTGATCAGTAGCACTTTACAAAAGCTGGGGTCCAAGGATATTTTATTTTAAAACTTAAAGTATTCTTAGATCTAGGATAAGATTTCAAAGATGATCTTACAATGTTCCTGCACACCAAGCCTCCTGACAGAATTGCTAATGTAATCATTTCTGTGGGACAGAGCTGGGGGGTTTAGTGGTCAGCTGAAAATACCATTATTTTCTTTCCCCATTACCTCTGAACTCTAACTTCTACACTCAAATATTTGCAACTTGAACAATCATGTAAAAACAAGAACTGATTATAAAAGACTTAATAATAAAAAATAGTATTTATTGCATCTACAGTGTTCGCTAGGCCCTGTGACTGATGATGAAAGCAAAAATCTAAAAGGATGTGATCTTTAGTAAGAGGTTAAAGAGGAGTCTTTTTCGGTTTATGATATATTTTGCAAATTCGAGTAATTTTAAAATTGCAATGTATATATAAAAACCCTGGAAATATCTTGTTAAAAGCATATCATAGGTGATTAAGACAGTAGTCTTTTTGTCTGGATTTTGCCTGAGTCCCCAAATGCTGACTTAGTACTTTGTAAACACTCAAGCTACTAGAGTGCATCATGTAGCACACAGACACAGTGAGAGAGGAGATAGGTTAGCAGGGACCAGAGAAGGAGACAAACCGTAAGAGACTCTTAATCTTAGGAAACAAACTGAGGGTTGCTGGAGGGGAGAGGGGTGGGAAGGATGAGGTGGCTGGGTGATGGACACTGGGGAGGGTATGTGCTATGGTGAGCGCTGTGAACTGTGTAAGACTGATAAATCATAGACCAGTACCACTGAAACAAATAATACATTATATGTTAAAAAAATTAAAAAAAAATTAAAAGGTTAGCAGGGAGCATCTCATTCTATACAGCTAGACTCTGTAAGAACAGAGAGCCAAAAACTATAGAGATGACTCCCTCAGAAAGTGCAGTCAGTCTCCACAAAGGGAAAGGCAAACAGTCTTTTCCAATCCATAGATATTTTTTTTTTAAGATTTATTTATTTATTTGACAGAGAGAGAGAGTGAGAGCAGGAACACAAGCAGGGGGAGTGGGAGAGGGAGAAGCAGGCTTCCTGCCAAGCAGGGAGACTGATGCAGGGCTCGATCCTAGAACCCTGAGATCATGACCTGAGCCAAAGGCAACCGCTTAACAACCGAGCCACCCAGGTGCCCATCCAATCCATAGATTAAGTGAGGGTGTCCTGGGACTACTCACAGATTTGTCCCCTCAAATGTGGATAACTGAATTGTACCCATCTGAGCTGTCTAATGGTGTGGCTAGGTATGAGTTGACCTGGTAGAACACATAGGAGACTGCATCTGGAACGAACTGCACTTCCACTGATGGGGGGTGGGGGGTGGGGGGTGGCAAAGACATGTAAGCCTGAGAAATTAGATAAGAATTCCAAGGAAAGAATTTTATTCTTCAAAAGGAATAAAATCGCAAAAGAAGGGGAGGGAAACTGGAAACACAGAGGCTCAGGGTAACATCATTAGCTAGATAGTGGAAACATGTTACTCCATGAGGAAAATCTCATCAGAGATGCCCCTGGAGGACCTGAATACCCTGCAAAAGAAACCATGAAACAACCCGAGTTATGCACGGACTGTAGAGAAGACCCCATACCACGTAACAATGGTTGCACGCAGGCAGGTGTGGACCCCTTCTTTTGGGGGCTTGAGGCTCACATAATTTTGGAAACTCTCTTAAGAGAAAAGATTACAGAATCCTTAACATAAAATCATGCATTAAAGGAATATCTGTTTAGAATGCAGAACCACAATAAATTATGTTTCTATAAATTGGTTCTCGTTTTTAACAAGATTGCTAGGAGGACTTTTTATGTGCAGTGATATTTTAAAATCGCTGATTCAGAACAACAAAATACAACCCAAACTGAAAAATTACTGTAAACAACTTAATGGGATAGGCCACATACTCTCATTATTTTGCTTTTGTCATCTGTCATACAGGTTAGCAAATAATAGGCAGTTCATTGATAGCAGTAATCATTATACAATTTCTCTAGCAAAGTTATTTTTCTTGAACAGTGTAGGTTGGAAGCATTAGAATAAAGAAGTTAGGATTTTGGTATCTTTTTAGAGGCTTAAACATAACAGTATGTTTGATCATGACACAATGGGTCCAAGCACTACCTCTGAAAAATGAGACCTCGCTTAATTTTCTAATTTGATAAGTAATAAAATTATATTATTTGTTTTAAATATACTATTCTGAAAATGCAAAGGAAATATTCATTAAATGAATAATTGAAAGTAATTTTACCTAAATTGAAAGACCTCTTTGAAAAAAGGCATAAAATGAAGTTGAATTGTAACACAAATGAATAAGTGGATGAGTCTACATTTTTGAAATTTATAAATGTAAGCTATTCATACAAACAGTGTATAATATACACAAATCTTTGTCATTAATTTTCTGAAAAATATTTTGTCCATAGGCTTTAATGGGCTATCTTTGTATATGATTTTATATAGAAAATTATTTAAGGAAATTTTACTCAATTATTTCAGGTCTGGAAAAACAATGTAAACTTTTTATTCACTGGGAAGAAACTGTAATCTCAGTAACCTTAAGATAATATTTTAAATTTTTATGAAATGTCTCCTATGTGCTTTAAATTCAAAACATACATATTCTCTAGATTGTTTCTTGCTTCTTTTCTTATCTTTTTAACTTTCACACTGCCTTTTACTTTTTAATTAAACTTAGTCTTTTGATATAATTATGGATTCACATGCATTTATAATAAATAATAGAGTTCCCAAGTGCACTTTAACCACTTTCCACCAATGATAATGCCTTGCTACAGTGTAGTACAAAGTCACACCCAGAATATTCGTTAATACCAATATAGTCAAGAACAGAGAATTTCCATCGCCACAAGAATTCCTCACATTGCACTTTAATAGCTACAACCACTTCCTTTACACCCTACCTCCTCCTTTTCCCTTAGCAGATACAAATCCATTCTCCATTTCTACAATTGTGTCATTTCAAGAAGAGTGTATAAATACAATCATAGGATATGTAACCTTTTGTGATTAGCTTTTTTCACTCAAACAAAATGTATGGATACTAATCTAGGTTGTTGCCTATATCAATAGTGCATTCATTTTTACTGCTGAGTAATATTCCATGGTATGGATATGCCACAGTTTAGCCTACTTCTCCCTCTGCCTCTCTCTCTCTCTGTCTCTCGTGAATAAATAAATAAAAATTAAAAAAAAAAACAGTTGCCACAGTTTATTAAATCATTCATCCATTGACGGTTTACCTACTGAAGGACATTTAGGTTTTTTGCCAATTTTGGCTGTTACAAATAAAGCTGCTATAAACATTTGTGTGACAGTCGTGTGTGTGTGTGTGTGTGTTTCATCTCTCTAAGATAAATTCACAGGAGTACAATTGTTTGGTTGCATCATTAATATTTTAAGAAATTGAAGACTGTTTTTCATAGTGGCAATAGACATACACAACAGTATTTGAGTGATCCAATTATTCTGCATTCTCTCCAGTATCTGGTATGTTCACTGCATTTTATTTCAATCTGATAGATATATAGTAATATCTCATGTGATTTTATTTTATATTTTCCTACTGACTGATGATATTTAGCATCTTTGTATGTGTTATTTGCCATCTGTCCACCCCTTAAGGTAAAATGTCTGTTATTTCTGCTAATTTTCTCATTGCATTCTTTCATTATTTACTATTTTTTACATAGTTCTTTTGCCTAATATGTGATTTGCAAATACTTTCTCCTAGTCTGTAGCTTGTCTTTATTTTTATTTTTTTAACTTTATTTATTTTTATTACATAAACTCCACCCCCTATGTGGGGCTTGAAATCACAACTCGA
The DNA here is from genome assembly GCF_003265705.2 of Callorhinus ursinus. Taxonomy (NCBI): domain Eukaryota; kingdom Metazoa; phylum Chordata; class Mammalia; order Carnivora; family Otariidae; genus Callorhinus; species Callorhinus ursinus. Next base: position 20,055,245 of record NW_027397084.1, read on the forward strand.
GAGTTGCATGCTCCTTTGACTGAGCCAGCCAGGTGCCCCTGTAGCTTGTCTTTTTAACCTGGTAGCTGGTTACCTTCACACACACACACACACACACACACACACACACACACACACACACAC